>NC_056738.1:28965862-29108362 GCF_019279795.1 Protopterus annectens | reverse complement strand
TTAGTGGTGAATCACTGTGTCTATGGTGTGCAGGGTTCTGGGTTTGAGACTTGCAAGGGCTGATTATTTGGTTGGGAGGGTGGCCTAATGGTTAAGGTGTTTACCTTATAGACACAAGGTGCAGGGTTTGATTCTCACATGGGGTAATTGGCTAGGCTTAAAATGGCCCACAAGGACAGTTAGCCTAGTAGTAACCTATGAACCTATAAATTTGTTTGTTAAAATGCAGTAAAAATGTTTTAAAAAAGTTTTTTGCATGCAGAACACCTTGTTAAAACTGAGACTGGGGAATGAACAGCTGAGTGATGATTCGGTTGAGGTGGTTGCCCCATCGTCTGACAGAGAGTCCCACAGTCCTACAAAAGAAATCCATGCTGGGAACACATTAATAGGTGAGTAAGTCTGTAACTTTATACTTGCAGTGATTTCTATTGTACCTTTACAGTATATCACTTAAATGTGCCTGATTTCTCACACAAATTGAATACTTAATATGCTTCACCTATTAGTGTTTAAAAATGCCTACAACCTGACAACTTGTGTGCCAAAGTATTGCAAAATGTGTTCATTAATATGATGTATGATTTAACAGAAAAAGCCGTTCAGGATGTAAAAATATAACCCGTTGTTTTATTCACATGAACAGTAATAGGCCATGTTGAAGAATTGTTCTCTGTATTCTGCTGAGGAAGTATTTTATTTAATTGTATTTTATTTTAATAGAAGCAGGAAAATAAGCTGTACTTTTCCATGGTTCCTACATTCATTCATTCATGGTTCATTACCTCTTAAAATTTTAATTTTCTGTGTAGTCATCTTGGTTTGATTTAAAATGGGAGACGAAAACGCATACTGTTTTTTCAAAATAGCGTTTACGTTTTCTTTGGATTTGTTCTTTGCATCATTGAATAAAGTGATCCGTTTTGTTAGCTGGTGGACTGTTTCCGTGGTTTTTGGATTTACTGGTTCTTATTTTCGAATTTAGCGCCTTTTTCTGGTTTGTGTTTGTTACGGCGCTTCATCATGGATAGCAGCTCTACCGCTACGAATCGGGAGGATGTGGGACAGTCCCGTAAATTAATTGGACAGTTAACTGAGCTTATCGAACTTCTTACCCCACTCTGTTCGGCACTGGTTGTTAACAGAAGAAGCAATGAGGGTGATGGCATGTCCGAAGGGACGGAAGGAGTTGGGCTTTCCAAACATAAAAGGAAAAGACATTACATTGAACAGAGCCCTGCACGGATGGAGGAAGCGGAACCGAACGGTAGCAACTTCAATCCTGCCAATACACCCCTGGCTTTACAAACATCTAATGAACGCCTCAGTTGCAATGAGAGTCGGGTTTTGGCTGATGTCCGAAGCAACCAGAGAAACTGTTTAGGCTCTAAAGCCTCAGGTACTGTTCCCACTGTTTCTGACAATTTCAACTTAATAGAATGGTTGAAAAATCCTATGAATATAAATTTGCATAGAGCAGAGGATGGTGCACCAGTGGATGGTGACTCTTATGCTTTGAAAATAGATAAATTAGCTGGACTGATGCACAGATACAAATCTTTGAATATAGAAAACTGTTATCTTATGGAATGTATTAAACAAAAAATTGTACCAAAGGGTTTAAGGGTTTGGAAGTACCCTAACAACGTAGAACCCGGCACACCATTCCATACAGAACTTATTAATGTTTTTAATGATTGTGGCATTAATATATTGAGGCTCATTATTAAAGAGAATAATAGAAAGTTAGAAAATTTGGAACAAGAAATCAGTTTTGGACGGTTTTATTAAGAAGGACATGTTGTTTGAAATTAAAAGTGAAAAAGAAAGATATTTTAGCATTGGATCAGAAATAGATGCTAAATGTACTTTATTAGAACAAAGAAAGATTAAGAAATTAAGGAGGGATATTGAAGAGTATCAAAATAATGTGAGTTACCCAAAGCCACCTGCCATGAAATGGGAACATAATAGCAGAGTGAGCCATAACAAGAGTAACATTAGAAATGATTCTAGAATTATTCGTAGTGAGGAATATGAGAGGATGGATTATGATACTGAATTTCCACCATTGACAAATGATATGGTACAACATGGTAATAATAAACGGTTCCAAAATTTTCAGCGGAGGGGAGGGAGAAGGGGGAGAGGGAGATATTAGATAATTCTATAAATACCCTTACCCCCACCCCCATTTTTTCCCCTATGCAGACTGCATCTTCTATACAGAGTATGACTCCTGTTCCTAGATTAACAACACGTTATGAGTTGGATGATGGTATCTTACATACAGGAACTACACATACACTCAATAATTTTTCTATTTATAATTTTAGTAATATTTCTATTAATAAAATACACTTTGATGTTCTGAGCAAAGGATTTAAATTTATTCCTAACATGAAAGGCGACCTAGTCCAGACTATAATAGATATGAAACTGTTCTTAAGGAAGATGAACCTACAGGTTACATTACCCCCTAGGAATTTGGACGTTGGTTCCCAACAATGCATGCTAACAAGAAAAAGTACGTTTAATCCGCCCTACCACCCCCAAATAAAAAACTTAGATTCAGTATTGGAAAAGAAAATTAGAGAAGAATTTAAATTTATTGCTAAAGAGCATAATATTACAGAGGAAGAATCTAAGATGTTGAATGAATTAAGGTCCAATAACCAAATTAGAATTATGAAACCGGATAAAGGGGGAGGGGTGGTTATCATGGATAATATTATCTACGATGGAAAAATGAATACGATTTTAGGTGATGATAATAAATACAGAATAGTTTCCTTGAATGAAGTTCAACTGGCATATCAAAAAATAGATAATATTTTAGACAATATGCTTTTGGAGGGTACCATAGATGTTAAGCTGCATCAATTTTTATATGTACCTAAACCTAAGATACCTATTATCTTTGGAATACCGAAGGTACATAAAAATGTTAGTGACCCACCTTTAAGACCAATAGTAGCAGCTGATGGTTCCAAGACTCTCACCTTGGCTAAATATGTGGATATTACAACAAAACATATTTGTACCACTAATAAATATATATTAAAAGACTCTTGGGACCTGCTGAGGGACATCAATTCTGGGTTACTTACCAATGACCTTATTTTTGTGACAATAGATGTCATTGATTTATTTTCATGTATACCTCACCATGAAGGTATGAGGTTTTTTGAGGACATGGTTTTTCTGGATAAAAAAATGACACACTCAGAAAAAACAGCAGCAGTAGCACTGGTTGAAGTTGTACTAAGGAATAATTTCATTGTATTTAATGATGAATATTACCAGCAAATTAGTGGTGTAGCAATGGGTGCGGCTTGCGCACCCACTTATGCTAATATGGTGTTAGCAGCATGGGAATCAAATTTTGCTCTTAATTCCGGATATGCACAATATTGGACACTTTACAGACGTTTTTAGACGACATAGTTATTTTTTGGACGGGGGGTAGTGAGAAATTTCTGGAGTTTTTTAATTACATCCAGAATACCACCAATTTCTTAAGATTTACATATACCATGTCCACTGACAGATTGCAATATTTGGACGTGGAAGTATATAAGAACATGATTAATGTGGATTTTGAAACTAAGGTTTTTAGAAAAAGTACCTTCTGTAATTCCTTTTTACATTTCACTAGCGCACACCCCCCACATTGTAAAAAGAATATTGTCAAGGGACAATTTGTGAGGGGGTGTCGCATGACTAGTAGGAATGATGATTTTTTTAAGGAATGTAATACACTGGAGGGAATGTTTTTAGCTAGGGGCTACCCACAAGAATTTATTTCTAATATTAGAAGAGAAGTAGAACACAATAGATTAACAAAGTATAAATAAATAAAGGGCATAGAACTGACCACCAATGAAAATAATTTTGAACCCCCTGGGGAGAGCAACAATATTGGTGACAAAGATGAGTCTCAGTATAATTCGGCATTGGTAATGGAATTCAACACTTTCAATATTAAAGTGAAAAAGATTTTTCAGAGGGAATGGAGTAATTTTATTTCCTTCTCTGACTTTTTGAATATTAAAAAAGAAATGCCCAAAATAGTGTACAAAAATGGTAGATGTATAAAAAAGTTGCTGGAGAATAATAATGTGAATACCAATGAAACTTCTACCAAAATGATTCCATTTAATAAAAGATATGGAACATATCAGTGTGGACACTGTAATCAGTGCCCATATATTAGTAATAAGATAGAGATTTTTTTACCAGCTAGGGATATCAATATTTATGCTACAGGTTATTTTAACTGTGATTCACAAGGGGTGGTATATCTAGCTTTGTGCTTACAATGTAATTCATACTATGTAGGGAAGACAGAAAGAGCATTGAAAAAGAGAATTTACGAACATATCTATGAGATATCAAAGAAAAAAGAAACAAATGCTCTATTTAAGCACACATTAGACTGTGATAATGCTAGATTCTTCTTCTTTGTGTTAGAACAGGTCAAAAAGGAAACAAGGGGAGGCCTTTGGGAAGAGAGATTAGAATTCAAAGAGCTATGGTGGCAGATTTTATTAGAAGCAACAAGCAGCCCAGGGCTTAATGAGCACATATCTTTAACTTCTGTGTTAAAACTGAGAGCAGCTAGAATTTAGTTGGTGCTAGCAATAGCTCTCTAAGAACAGCAGATGGTGCTATTTAAACAGGGAGTCTTTTAGAATGTAATACAAAGGAAAGGAATTATTAAACAATAGCATTTGAAGTATATATTTATATATTTATTTTTTTATTTAAAAGTTTTTAAATTATATTTATTGTGAACAAATGAATTTTAACAAGGGAGTAAAAAGTTTTTAATTTTATTATGATGAACATCAAAATGTGTTTTTATTTCACAGTTGTTCTTAATGAGCCTTTTTTAAGCAGACTTATTTAATGAAATTACAAAATCATGAATTTCTATTGGTTGATTTTAACCTCATGAGAGTATATAATGTGTTATTTGAGATTATATGGTTGTCTGATGAAGTCTTACATGCTTTTGGAGACGAAAACGCATGCTGTTTTTTCAAAATAGCGTTTACGTTTTCTTTGGATTTGTTCTTTGCATCATTGAATAAAGTGATCCGTTTTGTTAGCTGGTGGACTGTTTCCGTGGTTTTTGGATTTATTGATTTAAAATGTGTTAGTACGAGTGGATTTTTGATTTTTGTTTGATGCTTGGTCTAAAAATGTATTGCCCTTCTGTTTAATCATTTCTCCTTAACATTTATCCCACACCAATGTTTTTGAGTTGGGTTAAGTGGTCTTTTTTGACATCTCAGTGGTAGTTTTTGTAACTAAAAATTTCCTGGTTTTCTTTGTGGCTTCTATAGATGACAGTATCCCCACTGAATCTTCTGTAGTCCATTAAGTAGATATTAAACTTTTATCTGTTGTAAAAAGATTACAAGAACCCTCTAATCTTCAGTGTAAAATGCCTCTTTGCTCCTTTATTCTTTGTGACTGGTTCCCATATAGAAATACCGTACAAATCAAACATTCATTTCTGTTATACACTTTTTGTATAATACATGTATATAGTGTGTTTTGTAATTTACTGTGTATGTAGCATTATGTATGTGTTGAGTTTACCCCAAGGCTGAGACTGAAATTGATCCATTGAGATCATTGCTCTAACCCAAGTAACAGGTTCAAAATAAAAATAAAATAGAAACATAAAATATTCAAATTTACTGCTTAAATTGGCATGTGAGTTGATGGAATAAAACATTTTCTTATTTGACTAGTATGCAACCTAGTGCATAGTTTCTTAGACTGTGTCACAGTTAGTCTCCCTGAAATCATTTAAGTATTTAGCCTGTATTGCACATAAATTTGTTTTTTCATCCTTTGACATTTAGCTTGTCAGTTCATGAAAACAGTACTCTGTATCTAGCACTATAATTGCATGACATTAAAGAAAACCAAGCCTTCCAACTGAGGCTATCTTCACTATTTGCGAAATGATGTCCTATGTAAGAACCCAGTTTGGAGACCTCCTTGTAGGCCTTATTTGTATGATCATCAAGCCCTAATTTACTGCCTATCAGCATGCTTATTGTGGGTCTTACTTCAGGGGCATCCTGTGTTTCAACCCCTGCATTATATGTCCAGGATCAGAGCCAATGGGATAACCTCATGGAACCTGCTCAGGTGCAGACAGTATCCTCTCAGGAGTTGCATTCCACATCCTTCTGATTTTCCAAGGTAGAGGGCATGTAATAGGAGACATATTGACTTTCTTATAGAATCTGTCACCTTAGACACTGACTCTAATTGAGGAGTTCCACCAGTCCCCTCTGGACATTGCCACATTTGGTGATATCCTCAGTTTAATGTGACAGAGGTAATCTTGTCACATTAATCTGAGGCTATGTATTGTTTATATGTGGAGCTTTTCTACCCGGGCCTCCACTGAAAATGGGCCTTCAACCCAGTCGGACTTTCCCAGTAAACAAATGTAAACTAAAATAAATAAATAAATCTTGATCTACAGACCCACCTTCAGGACTAAGATGTCTTATTTAAGGCTTATGTCTTGGTTCCCTCTACTTCTTAGGTGGTTATTGTTAGTTGCCTTACTGAATTTCACAGCCAGGAAGGCATGGCAGGAGCTGTTTTTTGGGAGACATACATAAGAAGCCAGATAAACTCTTTCAGCCTTCCAAAGACAGTGTAGTTGAATCATTTACAACAGCAGTGGCTGCAGTGAAAGAGCTAACAGGATGACACAGCCCCTGCCCATCCTCTCAAAAACAAGTCCAGGGCCATGGATGGAATAGGGAAGAGGCACATACCTTGAGTACTGTTGTCATAAGAGCATTGGACTATGCCAGTCCTATGAACCCCTTCCAAAGGGATCTAGTGGCTTAGCTTTTTGAAGAAGCCACCTACAGCAGACTCCAGAAAACAATTAGAGAACACATTGGTCACTTTGCTGAATATAACTAAGCTCTTCATATATCTCATACATAATGTGGCCAGTATAGTGACTCTTGGCTTGGCTTTGCCTGTCTGGTTTTGCAGAGAAATTTAAAGCATCTTTCACAAATGCCCCATTTCATTGATGAACCTTATTTGGACCATATGAGAAAGTGAAATTATTCAAGTGTGAAAAGAAAGGCAAGACGCTTTCTGTTGTAGGAGTCAACTTTGACATCCTGCAAAGATCATATAACAAGAATCAAAAAGGGTCCAAACCCTTGCGGTTTCAAAAACTCTGATGAGGGAGTTGAGGAAGAGACAGCCCCTTTAATGGATGCAGAAGGTGATGTGGACCATAGAACTGGGATATCACGATCCCTTTTTGAACAAGCATCCCCACCTTCCCTAAAGGGTTGCCGGACTGCCCCCTTAAGGATGCATTTGGGAGACACTTATTCCTCCATTCATATATGTGGATGTCCAACACACACTACTCATTGGTATGAAGGATAATATCCAGAAGCTGTACAGACTCTTTTCCTATTCCCCACCCTTGATGTGTTTGTTGCTAGAAATGTTCCACCCCATCAGCTAAATTGACTAAAAGACATATTCTTTTTCTGCTAGAAAAAAAGAGATATTCAGGAGGTCCCACCATTATTCAAGATTCTTTTTTGTCCTAAAGAAAAGCAATGACCTCAGGCCCATTTTAGACATTAGCAGCATAAGCACATATGTGACAAAAAACATTTCAGAATGGTCATGGTGTAAAGAATTGGAATTGGTTGAGCTTAATAGATCTTCATCCAGAAAATTTTTAGCTTCCATCTAGAAACTAATCATTTTCATTTTAGAGCAAACAACAAGGAAGAATTTATTCTTCATACACTGAATGTTTACAGGCAACTTAGATTTTATCTTCACAGAGCTAGACAGTTCAGAAAAGATTCTCAGCTTTTTGTTTCCTTCACCACCCCAGCAAGCTTTCGGGACGTCTCCAACATATTCCTTTGGTGGTTGCTGTCTGACTGTACTTCTTTTTCTACATAATGCACAACAAGTCTTTGCCAGTTAAACTTAAATTTCTTTCCACTAAACTGTTGCTACTTCCACAGCCTTCTTTGGAAATACTTCCATGGATGAAATCTACAGCAGCAACTTTGTGCATCTTGCATACATTTTCAAGACATTTTACACATAGCATTTCTAGATTTAGGTCTTCCTTTGGAACTGCTGTCCTAAAGGGTCTCCTGTCATGATAGCACCCAATTGTTTGGTAGCTTGGGACTCATCAATCATATCGGGCAGATGGGATAAATGGGATGTGGTAGGTAGTATATACTTACTGTAGCATCCTTTATCCATGTCTGCCTAATATGACATCCTCCCTTTCCATTCCCCTTTTAAATTCTCCTTTTCTTGAGGACTTACAAACCCAAATAGAAGCTGTTCTCTAGTAACTCCTGTGCTGGGCAGCAAACTCAAACTGAGGGAAGTAGCTGCAAAGGAAGATTACAGAAGGGAAAAATTTACAGGAGTTTGAGTCTAGATCCCTAGTATTGCCAGTTCAAATCTGGCAAGCAGCCCGAAGGCCCATCTTTCTGATTGGATGGATGTGAACGAAGGGATCCAGTGTTACAGTAAGTATATAATTACCATTTTTCTTTGGTCACTCTGAGTCTGTTGACACAAACTATTTATTACACAACTAGAGCACCCTTGATTTTTTTTTTGAGATCATGAAGGTTTTAGAAGTGAGACTGTAACTGCCTTTTTCTGTGGGTTTCTGTATTGCCTATTATTCTGCTGCTTTCACTAAGTCAGCAGCATCTGGACTATGCTTTTGTTGGATGAAATACCTTAGGCTGGTTCTCCTTATTTAACTTCTTCATTAAGGAATCACATTTATAGGTTCATAAGTATTTAGTAAACTTTTGACCTGTGAAGATCTTAAGAATTCTAGCCTTTCTTTCCCATGGTAGTTTTTAGCTCTTATACTTTGTGTATGAATAATCCAGAGGCAGGCTGAACAAGGAAAATTTGGAACATTTGCGCATTGGACAACACAGTGGTGCAGTGGTTGCATTGTCTCCTCACAGCAAGAGGATCTCTGGTTTGATTCTTCGCTGGGGTGCCTTCTGTGCGGAGTCTGCCTGTCCCCTCTACGGTCTTTGTGGGTTTCCTCCCACCTTACAAAGACATGCATCTGGAGCGTTTCTCCCCAGGCCTTCACTGAAAATTGGCTTTGTTCCAAGTTGGACATTACTGTTAAATAAACAAATATTAAAGAAATGTATTTGTTACCCCTATCTGTGAGAGGATATGAGCACTAAACCGGAAGTACATTTGCAGATTTCCATCCATTCATCTTAACTACATTTGAACAGAGTAAGAGAAGTACTTTGCTTTATGTGGAGTGGAAATGGCTCTGTGGAAGTATTCTTTGTGATCTATACCTGTTCCTCCAACTCATTATATTTATGTTGGATAAAAGATTTAAATTCCCAGATTGGGTGTTCATGCTACCATTGGACTTACTAATGTGTAATAGGTCTGACAGGATAGCATTTGTTGTGGTACTATACATAAGGCAGAGGTCACCACTTTGTAGCAGGTATGATACCAAATAGAAGGACAAGGTTATGAGATGGTTTGCGTAGCATTTTGAGATTTAGGCCCTTAATTTTCTGAATGGAGCATTATATTCAATAATCGGCCTGATGAGAGCCAAGTATGGTGGAATGACTACATCCCTTGACTTGGAAAACAATACCTTTAGATATAATCTGTGTGATTCAAAAGGGCTTCCTTACAATAGTGGCTACATGGTGATCAAAGGACTGTTCATTGTGAACATAGAGTCCCAAATGCCTAACTGCAGGATCAACGTTTAGGGGTGTTATGTCAATGTGACAGGAAAATCATGCTTGCTGAAGGATATGATTATACATTTCTTGGCTTTTAATTTTAGTCCATGGTTTTGATACCAGCTGTTGGTTTTGGAAGGGATCTCTTGGAGGATTCTGGTGTCCTCCAGGGGTGCATGATGGCACAGAGTTTACAGTAGTCTGCAAACTTGATCAGCCATAAACCCTTAACATTTGCTTTGAGCTGTGTGAAGGAAATATTAAAGAGGAGTGGCCCAAGGACTGAAGCCTGTGTAAACCGCTGGTAACAAGTCCTTTGTAGGAGGTAGAGACATCCACCCTAACTTCTGGATTCTATTTGTGAGTTAGCTAGCTATCCGATGAGTTGCATAGGAATTTATATTTAGCTAGGACAGTTTATCTGCAATACTTGAGTGTGGGATGGTGTTGAATGCCTGTACAAGGTCTGAGCATGTGATGTGTACTAATTTGCCCTTATCCATTCCTTTAATTTTTTTCAAAGACGCTGACCAGGTTAAGTAGACAGGATCTGCCCTTGAATCTACAGTGGATTATGTTGACAGTTTCTAAGCATCATGGAACTCATAAACAGAAACATTGGTAACCTCCAAACTCTGGATCACACCCAATTCTGGTTTGGAAAGGCAGATCATGCCTCCTGAACCTGATCGACTTCTTTGAGGCAGTCACCAAAGCCGTGAATGAGGGTAAGGTGGTTCGCACAGGCTATCCTGACCTCGCCAAGGCTTTCGACACCATCCTCCATTCTGGAATTATAGCTAAACTCACTAAACTAGGTATAAATCCCTATGTCACAAGATGGGTTGCCAACTGGCTCACTGACGGAACCCACACTGTAAAAGTTGCAGACTCCAAATCTGACCTCAAGGCAGTGACAAGTGGAGTGCCACAGGGTTCCGTCCTGGGACCTCTCCTGTTTGATATCTACTTCTCTGAAGTACAGGCTAACACAGAAGGCCTCTGGCTGACTTCGCAGATGACTGCAAACTAGGAGACATAGTCAAGCCCCCAAATGATGTGGACATCCTACAGAAGGGCCTCACTGAGACAGCTGCCTGGTGTCAGAGCCATGGCCACAAACACAATGCCAAAAAGTGCAGTGTCATCTCCTTTGGTAAAACTCTGTACCCATGAACTACCACATAGGCAGCAATCTACTTAACACCGAATGCGTGATAAGAGACCTTGGGACCCAGGTGGACAATAGTCTCTCCTTTGATAGTCACATCGCCACAGTAGTCAGGAAGTCCATCTACGTGGCACACCTCATCATAAAAGGGTTCTTATCCAGGAAAAAATAGGTCATTGTTCCCCTCTACTCGTCACTCATTAGACCCATTATAGAGTACAATGCCCCTTTTGGAACGTACCTCGCAAGACATCTGCAGCAGCTGGAAAGGCCGCAGAAGTACCTCACAAAGAGGATTACTGGCCTCAAGCAAATGCCCTACACTGACCGCCTCAAAAAACTCCAGCTTTACTCTGTAGCATATTGCCTACTCCGAGGTGATCTCTTCCTAACATATAAAGCTATGTCAAACCCAGAGCTGTTGGACATGCTACACCTAAAGAAATCCCAATCACTCCAAGCTACACGCTCTAGGGACCTAAACCTTGTCACCACAATAAACAGGACATGCTGGAGGGATAGATTCCTGTCCCAGAGACTTCCTATACTCTGGAAGTACAGTTGTGTACACTTACCATAAATGTACATGTTCGAGTGTCTTCACTGTTGCACTCATCACTGTAGGGTTCTTCCTGCTGGCAGGCAGCCCTCGGTCAGCCAGAATCCCAAAGTCTGTGTCCGGCGTCGGCTGTGTACTCACCCTCCCTGACGTCAGTGCGCCAGGGGTACAAAGCTCCCAGCCGACACCATGTTATCCAGTTTTTCTTGCCCCAGATGTCAGGTGCCCAAAAGTAAAGGCTAAAAGTAAAACTAAAATGTAACGTGCAACAAACCCCATACCCTGTAGCAAATAAACCTCAGAAGAAAGGTGAAGCAGGGAACCACACCAATAAAAGTATAAGAGGGGACAGGAGGGTGGATAACCCAGACTGCAACAGTGAAGACACTCTGACATCTACATTTATGGTAAGTGTACACAACTGTACTATGTTCATCGTGTTTCACTGTTGCAGTCATCACTGTAGGGCTGAATCCCAAAGCTGAGATAAAGGATGGGGGTTATTGAGTAGAAGGGGCGGCTAGAAGGCCTTGCAAGACTGCAGAAGCAAAGCCTGCCCTGGACTTAGAATAAAGAGGGAGATTATAGGGCTTAGAGAAATTATGCACTGAACTCCAAGTTGCAGCTTCCAAAATATCTTTGGTAGGTACTCCCCTGAGAAAGGCAGCTGAAGTAGCAGCAGCTCTGGTAGAGTGAGTCCTAATTTTTCCTGGGATTTGCTTTCCATGATGAGAGTAACAAAATCTGATTCCATGAGCAATCCATTTAGAAATGGTCTGTTTTGAAATAGCTTTGCCTTGGGAATTTGCTGCATAAGAAACAAACAGTTGTTCTGTTTTCTTGATATCCTTGGTTCTGTCCAGGTAAAAGCCAAGCTGCCTGTGCACGTCCAAAGAATGCAAGATCCTCTCCCCCTTATTTTGTGGATTAGGGAAAAAAGTTGGCAGGTGAATAGTTTGGTTTAAAGACACTTTAGAAACCACTTTAGGCATGAAAGTAGGGTTAGTCCTCAAAGAAACCCTGTCTTGATGAAAAATAATGTAAGGTTCCACAGCCATGAGCGCCTGTAACTCCGAGACTCTCGTGGCTGAAGTTAAAGCCAGTAGGATAACAGTCTTCCATGATAAATACTTTATATCAGATGTGGCAGCAGGCTCAAAAGGAGGCAGAGTAAGTTTTTCCAGGACATAATTGAGGTCCCAGGCAGGAATGGGTGGTGTCCTAGGGGGCCTTAAATTCTTTGCTCCTCTGAGATATTGTTTCAGAAGTGGATGTGAAAAAAATTGGAGGATCTGTATTCTGATGTGCAGAGATAGCTGAGGCATGTATTTTCATGGAGGAAAAAGAGAAACCCTTATGCAACATATCTGTTAGGTAATGTAAAATCAATGGAATATTTGGAATGAGAGGTGCAAAATCTCTTCCATTTACCTTCATAGGATTTCCTAGTGCTAGGCCTTCTGGCTTCTAAGATGACATCCATGACCTGTTTGGAAAGGGTAGGATTAATCATAGACCCTGAATACGCCAGGCTGAGAATTTTGATATGAGAGTGCAGGACCTGGCCGTGATGTTGAGACAAAAGATTTGGAATCTGAGGTAGAATCCAAGGAGGTTCCTGGGATAGATTTATCAGTGTTGAGTACCAAAATTGTCGAGGCCAATTTGGGGATAGTAAGATCGGCTTTGGTTTGTCCTGTCTTATTTTTAGTAACACCCTTGGTAGAAGAGGTAGTGGTGGAAAGGCATACCCCGAGAGGTTCCTCCAATTGAATGAGAGAGCATCCACTTTCCGTGCTAGCTTGTGATATGTCCTTGTGCAAAAAGTATGTAACTGGTAGATGTGGGGAAATAGATCTATGTCCGGGCAGCCCCAGGCTTCTGTAATCATCTTGAATATTTGGGTGTCTAGCATCCACTCATGTGGGTCTGACAGGTTCCTGCTCAGGCTGTCTGCCAGAGTGTTTTGTTTCCCTGGCAGGAATTGAGCTTGTAGGTCCACTTTGCAAGCTAGTGCTGTGTTCCATAGAGTCATGGCTAGTCTGCAAAGGGGGTAGGAGTGTGAACCCCCTTGCTTGTTTATGTACCACATAACTGTGGTGTTGTCTGTCCGTATCAGTAGCTGCCCCGGCTGTAAAAGATCCCTGAAAGCCAAGAGGGCATTCTGCACAGCTAACATCTCTTTTAAATTGATATGTAGATGCTTCTGATCCTCTGTCCAAAAACCTTGCAGGCCTTTCCCCTGCAAGTGGGCTCCCTATGCATAATCCGAGGCGTCCGTGGTTATCACTTGGAAGGCTGGAGGTAGACTGAAGGCTTTCCCTTTGTTTTGAAGACATGCCATGGCCCACCAATGGAATTCCTTTTGCAGGCAAGGCAAGATAGCAATCTCTGTTTCTAGACTGTGACAATGCTGGGACCATACGCTTTTTAGGTACCATTGTATCCTGCTCATATGCAGTCTTGCATGTGGTAAGAGTAGGATGCAGGAGGCCATGTAACCCAAAGCCTGCAGGAATTTCCTTGCAGTTAGCTGAGACATTAACACCAGGCTTTTGAAAGTTAAAGCGCTGTAGTTGTTTTTCTGATGTCAGGAATGCCATCTGGGTTGTTGTGTTTAAAAGAGCACCCAGGAAAGTTATCTGTTGAGTGGGTGTCAAATTTGACTTTTTTACGTTCACAGTGAATCCCAGGTACTTGAGTAGATTCTGAGCAAATTCTAGGTGCTGGAGTAAAATGTCCTTGCTGTCTGCTTGAATAAGGCAGTCGTCCAGATAAGGGTAAATTTGAATTCTCTAGAGTCTGCAGTAAGCTACTACTGGTGCCAGGCACTTGGTAAAGACCCTGGGCGCAGTAGACAAGCCAAAGAGCAGCGCAGAGAATTGGTAATGTTTCAAGCCTGCCTTGAACCTGAGGTATCTTCTGCACTCCTGTCTGATAGGAATGTGTAGATAAGCCTCCTTTAAATCCAGTGTCACCATCCATGCATTTTTGCTCAACATTGGCAGGAGCTGCTGCAGAGTAAGCATCTTGAACTTTGGTATCTTCAGGAAAGTATTTAAGACTGACAGATCCAGGATGGGTCTCCAAGTATTTTGCTTTCTGGGAACTAGAAAGAGTCTTGAATAAAAGCCTTGTCCCATCTCTGAATTTGGAACCAGTTATATGGCCCTCATAGCCATGAGGGACCTCACCTGTTTTAATGCCTCTGCCCATTGAGTTTTTGGTAGGTCTGGCCATCCGTTTGGTTTTGGTAAGGTGTGAAAGTGGAATTTGTAACCTCTTAAAACTACATCCAGAACCCACTTGTCTTGGGTTATGTAAGTCCAATTTTGGTGAAAAAGAGAATGTTTTCCTCCCAGAGGAGCTTCCAGGAGAGAGGTTCGTGGAGCCATACAGGGGGAGTCATTGAGCCTGTTTCCTATAAGTTTGAGACCTATCTTCTCCACCCCTGGGGGTGGAAGCACTCCACTGTCTAGGTCTATAAGAGGTCTGTGCTTGGGCCCTCTCTCTGGGGCGCCTATATCTACCCCTCTGAGGTCTGTCCAAGCTGGGAAAGGACCAATTTTTAGCTGGCCAATTTCTGCTAAATCTAGGAGGCTGAACTTGTAAGAAATCATTAACCGTTTGCATGGATTTTGCCTTATCCTCCATTTTCTTTATAACCTCTTCAGCCTTAGATCCAAACAAAACATTATGTTGAACAGGAGCATCCAGTAACTTTGCTTTCACTTGATCAGGCAAATTTTGTTCCTTTAACCAAGCATGCCTTCTAATGATCGTGCCAGTGGCAGCCGCCCTGCAAGAGGCCTCCAAAGCATCAAAACCACAGTGTAAGGTATGTTTCCCCACCTGTTCAGTAGCATGCATCAAATCAAGTAATTCCTTATTGTCTGCACATGCAGAAATGGTACCCAGTTTTTGTTTCATAACAGACAAAAGATATTGCTGATATTTCAACATATGAAATTGACAATTTAAAGCCCTAATAGATAAAGTAGCAGAGGTGTACACTTTTTTGCCCCATCTCTCCAAAGCTCTAGAATCCTTATCTGACGGAATAGGGTTCTTAGTAGTGGCGGCCTTAAGACTCTTAGGACCCTGAGAAATGGTTTCTGGATCAGCAGTAGGATTTTTATAAAGAAACTGATGGGAGTCAGGGACTCTGTAATATCTATCAGGCTTAGTAGGGGCCGGAGGAAAGGAGTCAGGAGTTAAATTAGACTCAGAAAAGACATCATCTACAATATCCAAAATAGGAGGAATAGCCAGGGGTCTGAGTTGGGGAAGAAGTAGGAAATCCCTAAGCCTTCTCTTAGATTCAGAGTACTCCTGTCCTTCCCAGTGAAAATGTTCCCTCATGTCATGTAAAGTTTCCTCAAAAGAATAATCCTCAGGAGGAGAAGCTGAAGGAATGGATTCCTCAGCATCAGAATCCTCATAAGGAGGGAAAGTATAATCCTGTTCAGAGGAAGACACTGAAGAGATAGATGCCTGATCAGAGGATTCATAATCCAATTCTTGTCTTGGCCTTTTGTCTGGAGGGGGATGTGAACCCGTAATCATAGTTAGCAAGTCCTCCGCTATTTTAAGCATTTGTTTTTGAGATTTAGGTCCCGGATCAGAGGAGGCCTGGGCTTGAGTCATTGTTTTAGAAGGAGCCTTTGCCTTTACCTGAAGCTGCGTAGGCCTGAAAACCCCCTCGGAAGCCGGTACCTGCGCAGCAGCTCCGGACCCATCCGAGGGAGCATTATCCGAAGGTCCTGCACCTGGAGTACTCGAAGGCCTAGTTGGCTCCTTGTGGGAGTCCATTTCGGCAAGCGGTTCTGTAATGACCGACGACAGGGGCTGCGAAAGCGCCTCACTGACGACGGCCGAACCGGCAGCTGGCTCTGATTGTAAACTGTCATCTGATTTGGACCTCGGAGGCCTATCCTTATCCTTGCGCCTTTTATAAACTCTGGTAGTCGGAAGCGTGTCCGACGACATGTTATAATTAAATCGCCTCCCAAAGTAATGAAAGGCAAAATCGTATCTCCGTTTAATAGTATGTTGGTTAAATCTAGCACAAAACCGACAACTAGCTACATCGTGGTCAGGGCCTAGACAAGGAATACAGTAAGAGTGAAAATCTTTATGAGGTATTTGCTTCCCATATGAAATACAATTATTAACTTTTTCTGACATCGGTCTGGAGCAAGGAAAAAGTTTCCCCAACGGGGTACTTAGCTTTGAAAAGAAGAATGTCTTTGGTATGAAGCACCAAAAATAACATGAGTCAGCCGACCGGCACTTGCGAACTGCTTCCACCGCACAGCAAGAAAGACTGGAGAACATGGCGTCTGCTGGGAGCTTTGTACCCCTGGCACACTGACGTCAGGGAGGGTGAGTACACAGCCGACGCCGGACCCAGACTTTGGGATTCTGGCTGACCGAGGGCTGCCTGCCGGCAGGAAGAACCATACAGTGATGACTGCAACAGTGAAACACGATGAACATCAAGCTACCCATCTATGTCAAGCAAAGTTCTTCATTAGCACTCTTCAAGAAAAATCTTGATGAGTGGATGGGAAATAGGAAATACACCCTGGGGATCACTTCTGTGTCTCTGCTGGACAGTGGCACAGGAAAATAACTTTCTTGGGTGGCATAAGCTATGGTACCTTGCTGGCTAGGCTTACGTAGGCCCTTGGGCCGTTAGCCTAGTACCTACCTATGAACCTATGTCCTTATTTATTAGTTCCATAATGATCCTTTATATAGCCTTACAGATGAGTCTAGTCAGGCTTATGCCTCTACAGTTACTGTGTCCATTATCACCCCACCTTTGTGTAAGGGGATGACTGTTCTCTCCTCTGTTCATCAGGCATGAAACCTGTTTGGAGGCTGGTATTTAATAATTTCTGTAGGAGGTCCAACAGGTCATGTTTAAGACTAACCAGTTGGCAGCCCATTACATTATCCAGCCCTGTAGAAGTAGTGTATGCACCTATGTTTTATATTAACAATCTGCGTTCACTTGGTCATTACTTAAATGGCTGAATTACTGCCTTCCCTTTAGTTTCACTCCTCCTCCTCCTGAGTATTATTTTGCAGGTTTCAGTTGCTTTAGATAGTAATTTCCATTTTTAAGTAATTGCTTTTTTGGCAGCCAGTAGTGTTAATATTGTAATGCCATGTGTCTGGGTAGCTGAGATTCTGTATCCCAGATGAAATTAATAATTCACTTAGTAAAAATCATTTGCTTCCCCAACATTTATGACAAAGTACTTTGTAGGGAATTTTTAAAATGTGTCAACTCATATTCCCAAAAAATATGTTACTGACTACCTCTCTCTTTCCCATCACACTTCCATCATTTTCTGTCTACTTGAGGGGAAAACTCTCTGAAGTGTGCTTTGAGTGTAAAAATACCAGTATAAACAATTTCAAGAAAAGTCCTATACCTTCTCGACTGTTATGCCTACTTGGTAGCCATACAAATGTCCTCCCACTGTTTCTTTGTGTAAGGTCTTTCATGTATCTCATCCCTTTTTTTTTAACTTTTTTTATAGATTATTATAATTTTAAAGCAATGTTTTATTTGCTGTACTAATTATCACAATTTAACAGCAGCTTCTATTTTAGACTCAACCGAAAACTCAATCAGATCTGGTCTTTCACTTTGCACTCCCCTTTCCTTTTCTCATTGCCTTTGGTCTGTTATCTCACCCAGAGTAGGTAGCGAATCTCTAACCTATAGGCCAAACTTCTGTTTAACCTCATCCCATTATACTACCATTACCTCCCTAGTTATTTGCTTCTAGTATCTTGGTTCCTTTTCTAATTTTCTTCAGTAAATTACAACTCCTTCTTGCCTATTTTCTACGTCTCTAGTTGCAGTCATTTCTACTGGTAAAATATTCTTTCTCCATTCCAGAGTTGAGTTAGTTCTTAGAATAATTACTCCTAATTTATAAATATTCTAAATGGTTATTCTCCTTAAAGGCCTACACAGGAACTTGTTATTTTACTTGTTCTTGAACCCCCCCCCATTTCATCTTCATCTCTTTCTACTTTGATTTGTAACCTGTGTATATGAGACTTAACTAGATAGCTCTGTTATAGCCTTCATAGGTTCATATGTGTGTACTAACCTTCAATATCCTTCAAAATCAGATAATCCTGTACCACTTTGACGTTCTTCATGTTTCACTGTTGCAGTCATTACATTTGGGTAATCTGCTGGCAAGTTGCCCTCAGTCGGCCAGAATAACATAGTCTTGGGTCCTTTGTCGGTTGCTGTCTCCTCTTCCATGATGTCAGGTCGTCAGGGCTATAAAACATGCAGCAAACGCCATTTTAACCAGTCTTTCTTGCCACGCGGTGCCCGAAGCAGTTCGCAAGTGCTGGTCGGCCGACTTCTGAAGTTTTAGTTTTTGAGTTTCACAACCGAAGTCTTCAAACTAAAGCTAAGTACCCCGTTGGGGAAACTTTTTCTTGCTCCTTACCGATGTCAGTAAAAGTTAATAATTGTATTACTTGTGAGAAGCAAATAACTCATAAGGCTTTTCATTTGTACTGTATTCCTTGCCTAGGCCCTGATCACAATGTGCCTTGCTGTCGGTGTTGTGCTAAATTTAACCAGCGCACTGTTAAGTGTCTGTGTATTTTTGCTTCTAAATACTTTGGCTCAAGTTTTAACTATCCTGAATTGTCATCAGTTAGCAATCCGACTACCGGAATTCACAAAAAAACGCAAAGAAAAAGACAGAGACAGACCGTCGAGGTCCAAAACAGATGATGAAGCTTCTCCTAAGCCAGTCGCTGGATCACTGGTACTCAGTGAGGTGCTTTCGCAGCCCCTTATGCCCACTACTTTTGAGTCGCAGGCCTCTACCGAGACCCATTCGGAGTCTGGTATGCCATAAGATTCCTCAATTGTTGAACCCGCGGATGTCTCTCCCTTGGAAGGGTCCGGAGCCACTGAGCAGGCACCAGCTTCTGAGGGCGTTTTCAGGCCTAAAGATTTATATATTAAACCGACGCCATCATCAAAAACAAGGCCAAAACCAACTTCTATGACTAAAAAACTGATGCATGAGCCATGTGCTCAGGCTCCTATGCCTAAAAACAAATGATCAAAATGGCTGAGGATTTAATTACCTTGATCAAGGGTTCCCAACTGCCGCCTGCTAAGAGGCTTAGGCAAGGCATTGATTATGAATCTTCAGATCAGGATTCCATTTCTTCTGATTCCTCTTCTGATCAGGAATTTTCTATTCCCCCTTATGAGGACTCTGATGCAGAAGAATCCATCCCTTCTGCTTCTCCTCCTGAGGATTTTTCTTTTGGAGAGACTTTGCATACCTTAAGGGAACATTTTCATTGGGAGAGTCAGGATTTCTCAGAATCCAAAAAGAGGCTTAGGGATTTTCTTCTTCTTCCTTAGCATAGGCCTTTGGCTATACCTCCTGTTTTAGACATTGTTGATGATGAGAGAGAGCCTTACAAAACTGCAAATATATCAAATATGCAAATATATAGAGCTGAGTATATTTTTCTGTATTATTCTGTATTATAGAGCTAAATTGTTGCTTAGATATCTGTTGTCTTACTGTTCTGCAAATATACAGAGATCAGTATATATTTTTCTGGTTTGATAATTTGCACTGTGATTCCTCACATCTCTGTTAAAACTGTCCCCCCCCCCCCCTCATTTTCTGCCATGTCTTCAGCTGATATAACCGGTTTTTATAGCTTGTGTGTTGCTTAACTCCAGGTTCCCTTAATTTGACCTGTTAATAACAGCCTGCATTTAAATTGAAACCTGTGCACTGAGAGAGAGCCTTACAAGACTATCTGCAAATATATAGAGCTGAGTATATTTTTCTGTATTATTCTGTATTATAGAGCTAAATTGTTGCTTAGATATCTGTTGTCTTACTGTTCTGCAAATATACAGAGATCAGTATATATTTTTCTGGTTTTTATAATTTGCACTGTGATTCCTCACATCTATGTTGAAACTGTCTCCCCCCCCCTGTTCTTGGTTGTAGTTTAAATTTGGTGGCTTTTGCAGTGCCCGCCCCACTGTAGATTTGATCTAGGACACTCCCCCAGTCCCATCTCTTTACCGCATTCTACCTAATAAGCCCTTTCTGCACTTGCTTTTAGTCCTTTTTAATTTAATTACATTTTTTCAAACTGTGTGTGGACTAATATTGCTACATACTCAAGTGTGCCAGTTTGCACTGCATGTGAATTGTTTTTACTACTGTTTTTGCTACTTTTCTAAAAAAAAAAAAAAAAAATTGTAAGCCTGTTAACTACCTTTCCTGTAATTAGTGTTCCAGACACAGATTTGCTGTATCCAGAACTGTTTGTAAGCTTCTTAGCCCCCCAAGCCTTTTTGTGTTGGAGGGAAGCCTTCTAACTTATCAGTGGGAGTGGTAAGCATTAGGTAGCCTGTCTACCACATAAGAAGTGGTTCTGGCGCAGAATTTGTAGTTATTGGCCGTTTGGGCGGTCTTCCATCTCTCTCAACTTTTTGATTTGAAGGCCTGCATTTGCACTTGTTTCTGTCCTGTAACTCCTGGGCCCATCTCATTTGCTCACTCAAATTTTTTTTTTTTTATATATGCTTTTACTGTATTTGTGTTTCTTCCTACTTTATTTTGCTTTTGCGTCATCTTAATAGTACTCAATTGTATTTATTACTGCTTGGTGTAACTCATTCTAAGCCTTTTAGTTTAAGCACTTGGGCTTCAAACCAGTTGTTTTACATTAAGAAGGTTTGTGGTCTGCACTGTAGTGGCAGAACATGTAGCTTACATCCTTCTAAGATGGGAACTGCTGATTGAGGGCTCAGTGTCTGTAATTCTAAAAGTGTATTAATTCTGGTTTAAGCACTTGGGCTACAGGCCAGTTATTTTACATTAAGAGGGTTCGTGGTCTGCACTCTTGTGGGAGGAGAGGCTGGACTCTGCCCTTCTGAGCTGGGAATTTCTGGTTAAAGGCTTATAGTGCCAGCATATTTGAACTGCTTCTTACTGAAATTAGTACACCTTGTTTGCTGTAGCATAGACTAGATCCAGGCCTGCTGAATCTAGCTTTGTTTGTATAAATTTAGCACTAATCCAGGCATTCTTTAAAGTATTCAATTGTATTTATTACTGCTTGGTAGTAACTTGATTAAAGTGTAGATATCATTCTAAGTCTTTTGGATTAAGCACTTGGGCTTCAGACCAGTTGTTTTACATTAGGAAGGTTTGTGGCCTGCACTGTGGTGGCAGGACAGGTAGCTTACATCCTTCTAAGTTGGGAACTGCTGATTGAGGGCTCAGTGTCTGTTATTCTAAAAGTGTATTAGTTCTGGTTTAAGCACTTGGGCTTCAGGCCAGTTATTTTACATTAAGAAGGTTCTTGGTCTGCACTCTTGTGGGAGGAGAGGCTGGACTCTGCCCTTCTGAGCTGGGAATTTCTGGTTAAAGGCTTATAGTGCCTGCATATTTGAACTGTTTCTTACTGAAATTAGTACGCCTTGTTTGCTGTAGCATAGACTAGATCCAGGCCTGCTGAATCTAGCTTTGTTTGTATGCTTGTTGTTTGTTTGCTTGTTATTTCCCTGAAATGCTAATTCCACCTAAAACGTGGCTTTTCAGCGCTTCTGTGGATCCCTAGTGATATCTGCATTGCTTACTGTACTTATTTCCATGTTTCACTTGAAAGAAAGTTACTGTTTGTCGTTTTTGCATTTAAGTTACCTGTAACACATTGCATTTACGTTACCTGGCACTTGCTCACTAAAGCAATTATATAAGTCAGCACTAAAAAATTTAAAGCACTATACCCTCACAAACTCCCCTTGAGTACATTGTTCCCCATTGGCCCTTTTTTCAGTTGTAAAGGAATTCCCAATACTATTCTAGCATGTCCAAAGGTCAGTTGTCAGTCTCCTCTCCAGTCCAGCTGGTGAATCATGGAATCTTGAGGCAATGTTACAACTGCCTCATGTACACAGACAACCCTGTCCTCCTCCCAACAAATTCCAACACATGTGAGAGATGCAACCATATAGCCAAACTGGAGGATAAGCTCTCTCAACTCAGTACTGGTGTAACCAGTCAGGAGGAGAAGGAAACCACACTCACTACAATTCCAGTCTCACATAGACCTACCATGACAGCAAACTAAACACATAAACACACAAAAACATACTCGGAGGCTCTAAATAAAAATCTGCCTAAGCAGCAGAGACCTCCAAAGCAGACATCCAAGCAACCGCTACCCCAAAATAAAACACGTGCAACACATAGCTCACAAAGCCAGTGTGCCAAACAGTCACAGCCCTTAAGGCTAAACAACACACCTGCTACACTTGTAATAGGTGACTCTATCGTCAGGCACACTGACGTCCGCTCACCTGGCTGAACAAGGAGAAGGTCACGGTGAGCTGCCTGTCAGGCGCTAGGATCTGCCACATAACACAAGCACTCAGGTCACTCCAAGGCAAGTACAAATATGACTCGGTCATTGTCCATGCTGGTGAGAATGACCTGAGACGTACCTCCCTGGACTACATAAAAAGAGACATAGAGGAGCTCTCTGAGCATGTAGCCCAGGCCGGTATGACCCTGACCTTGAGTAGCATCTTACCCTCACCAAGAATGATGCCATAATATGAAGACAAGATGATCAATTTCAACAATTGGCTTAAGTATTGGTGTCATTCAAAGGGGATCCAATGCCTGTCAGCCTGGGATGACATGCTCGACAAGCCACGATGCTTCTCTAGGGACGGCTTGCACTGTCACCCCTGGGCTTTCGGATATTGGCAAAGGCTCTTGCTTCCCCCATAGTGCCTTTTTTAGGCAAGGCTCAAAAGACAAACCCACCTCCATAGGTATCACAAGGGATAAGAAACTAAGAGTAATGCTACTCAACGCCAGAAGTCTAAACCTCAAGATGCACGCACTCAAAACTCTCCTTAGCATGGAGAACATTGATATCTGTGCAGTAACAGAAACCTGGTTCAAGGCTCCCAAGAGCACCCCAGCACTACCAGGTAATACCTCATACCATGCTTTTCGGCCCTAAAACTTGGACCGAACCACAATTGGAGGGGAGAGTATCTATATTCGTCAAAGATACCCACACCTCCAGGTTGGTGGCACAGCACGAAGCGTCAGAGACTATCCATGTGCAACTAACAGTGGGTAAAACTGCCTTCCAGTTCATAGCCTGCTACAGACCACCCTCCCAAACCCAGGAACCCCACTCGGCCTTCCTGAGAACACTGGAAAATATGAAGGTCTCTCCAAACACCATTATATTGTGCGACTTCAACTACCCAAACATAGACTGGGAGAATTACTCTAGCTCCAACACCCTAGCCCAAAGGTTCCTAGAATTTATAAACTCAAATGCTATGGAACAACTTGTTACCACTCCCACAAGAGGGGAAAACATACTGGACCTGATCATCCCCAACATGGGGACTCTATGCTCCAGACCAGAAGTGTATCCCTCACTGGTAAGATCAGACCATAAACTAATCTCACTGGATATTCACATCCCGACCCCACCCCCTGCCCAGAAAACCACAGTGAAAAACTTCTCTAAAGCAAATTTCACACTCCTCAAAACCGAGGTGGAATCCTTCAAAGCCCCCAAGCCTGTGGAAAATACAGCCCAGACCGCAGAATCCTTTATAAACGCATTCTATGAACACCTTCAGGAATGCATGGTTCATGCAATCCCAAATAAAACCAAGACCCAATCCTCCAAAGGCAGACATCCTGTCTGGTGGACCCCAGCCATAAACAAAACTATACAATAGAAGGAGGAAGCTACTACATGATAGAGCAAAATCACAAAAAGGGAAGGCATCTCTGATCAGTATTAGCAAAAAGCTACGGGCACTCATAAAATCGTCTAAGGCCAGCTTCGAGAGAAAAATTGCACAGGACACTAAGGCTAATCACAAGGCTTTCTTTAGTTATGTTAGGAACCTGGGTGGGAATTCCCAGATATGCTCAAAATTAGTCCAAAATGGCAAAAAATACACCGAACCCACAGACATTGCCAACATCCTAGCTGACAGGTTCAGCGCAAACGTCTCCCCCCCCCCCACCAAAAGGGCAAATATGTATCCCAGCAGAGTGCTGCCCCCCTGACATCTCAGATGCTCAGGTAAGAGCCACCCTCTCCAAAGCAAAAAACACAGCATCAGTGGGACCAGACGGTGTCCCGGGCTACGTCCTACATGAACTCCAAGAAGAGCTAAACCCAAACATAAAACTAGTGTTCAATCTCAGCCTTACTACAGGATATGTACCCAAAAAGTGGCGTACAGCAACAGTGGTCCCTCTCCACAAAGGTGGTGCCTCAACGGATCCTGGAAACTATCGCCCCATAAGCCTGACTAGCTTGGTCTGCAAAGCTATGGAAAGGATCATCATGGACCTCATAAATAAAGATATTGGGGACCTACAGACACTGGATCCTACCCAGTTTAGCTTTGTTAAGGGCAGATCCTGCCTCTTAAACCTGGTCAGTTTCTTTGAAACCGTCACCAAGGCCATTGACGAGGGGAAAGGTGGTCCACACAGCCTACCTGGACCTCGCAAAAGCCTTCGATACAATACCCCACTCGGGAATTATAGATAAGCTCACCAGCTTAAATATAAACCCCTATGTCACTAGATGGGTTGCAAACTGGCTCAAGGACAGAACCCACATGGTTAGAATTGCTGGAGCCATGTTAGACTCCAAACCAGTTACAGGTGGTGTCCCACAAGGCTCAGTCCTGGGACCTCTCTTGTTCGGTATATATTTCTCGGAGGTACAGGCCAACACGGAAGGACTGTGGCTGACCAAGTTCGCAGATGACTGCAAACTGGGCACCATAATCGACTCTCCAGCCGACACAAGCGTCCTCCAAAAGGGCCTCATAGAAACAGACAACTGGTGCCAGAGCCATGGCCACAAGCTAAACACCAAAAAGAGTATAATCATCCCCTTTGGCAAAAACAAAGTGCCCACAAATTACCACATAGGTGGTAATCCATTAAGTACAGAAGAAGTAATTAGGGACCTGGGGACCCAAGTTGATAGCAATCTCTCATTTGACAACCACGTGGCCAAAGTGGTTAGAAAAACATTTTATATAGCCCACCTAATCATGAAGGGATTCACATCTAGATCAGGGGAGGTCATCATGCCTCTTTACTCATCCCTCATCAGGCCTATAATTGAGTATAATGCCCCTTTTGGGATGTACCTTACCAGACCCCTGCAGCAACTGGAAAGACCCCAAAAGTACCTCACCAAGAGGATCAAAGGGCTCAAACAGATGCCATATGCTGCCCGGTTAAAGAAACTCCAGCTCTACTCAGTGGCATATCGCCTGCTCAGAGGCGATCTGTGCCTGACATATAAAGCCATATCCAACCCGAAATTAATGGACATGCTGCACCTCAGAAAATCCAAATCCCATCGAGCTACGCGTTCGAGAGACTTGAACCTCAGCACTGAAATAAATAGGACATGCTGGAGGGACAGATTCATAACCCAGAGGCTCCCTTCACTCTAGAATAAAATCCTAGTCCAGGTTAGGCAGTCCCTCATTGGCTCTCTTCAAGAGGAATCTTGATGAGTGGATGGGAGATCGTAGGTTTACCCCGAGTATCACTTATGTGTCACTGTTAGACAGAGGCACAGTATACTAACCTTGAAAAAGGGCATAGCAAAATTAATTTAAAATGGGTGGCGAAAGCCAAACACACTCTGGCTAGGCTTATAAATGCCCTAGGGCAGATAGCCTAGTATGAACCTATGAACCTATGTTTTCTCAGAATCCAAGACAGACAGATATTACAGGGTTCCTGACTCCCACAAGTTTCTTTTCAAAAATCCGACTGCTGACCCTGAAACAATTTCTCAGGGTCCCAAGGATGTTAAGGCTTCTACTGCTAAAAATCCTACCCCTTCTGATAGAGACTCCAGGGCGCTGGATAGATGGGGTAAGAAGGTTTATACGTCTGCAACCCTGGCAATCAGGGCTTTAAACTGTCAATTTCATATGTTTAAATATTAACAGCACGTCATGGGCTTACTTAAACAGAAAATGATATTGATTTCTGATTGTGTGGAAAATAGAGTTACAGGATTTATTGCGTTCAGCTGAACAAGTTGGAAAGCATACTTTGCAATGTGGTTTTGATTCCTTGGAGGCCTCTTGCAGGGCTGCCATAACTGGATCTGTGATAAGAAGGCATGCTTGGCTCAAGGTGCAAAATCTGCCTGATCATGATAAAGCTAAATTGTTGGATGCTCCTTTACAGCAAGACAGTCTATTTGGCAATAAGGCAGAAGAGGTTTTGAAAAAGAAGGAAGACATAGCTAAATCTATGCAAACTGTAAAAGATTTCTTGCAAGTGCGGCCACCCAGGTTCAGTAGGCACTGGCCTACTAAGAATTGGTTCTTTCCAGTACCCAATAGAGCCGCTCAGGTCAAACCCAGACACTCCAAAGGCTCCAGGTTTCAGTCACAAGGATCATACAGGACAAAACAATGGGCTGCCTCCACCTCCAAATCAGGAAGTAGCAAAGCACCACCCCCCCCCCTACTGTAAACAGTCTCAGTGACTTTCCTCTGCCATTTCCAAGCACTTATCTTTTGGCAGCCCCTTTGGGGGGGGGGAGCACTTCATGCTCAAAATTGGCATCTAATTACCAAAGACAAGTGGGTCTTAAATATAGTATCCCAGGGATACAGATTTCATTTTCACACATTGCCAGTTCCAAACGGATGGCCAGATCTGCCTCCAAATCAGTGGGCAGAGGCCCAGAAACAAGTCATGTCCCTCATGGATATGGGGGCTATTCAACCAGTACCAGAAAAGGAAAAAGGACAAGGTTTTTATTTAAGACTTTTCCTGGTACCCAGAAAAGACAAATCTTGGTGTCCAATTCTGGACTTATCCATTCTAAATACCTTCCTGGACATTCTAAAATTCAAGATGCTAGGCAAGGATGCCTGGTTGGTAACTCTAGACTTAAAAGATGCTTACTTGCATATCCCAATCAGGGAATCTTGTAGACGATAACTCTGCTTCAAAGCAGGCTATTTGCATTACCAGTTCTCTGCACTGCCCTTTGGCTTATCTACTGCGCCCAGGGTCTTCACAAAGTGCTTGGCACCAGTGACGGCATTTTGCAGACAAAGAAACATTGAAATTTATCCTTATCTGGACGATTGTCGTATTCAGGCAGATGACAAGGACACTCTTATACAACATCTGGCATTTGTAAAAAGGCTTCTAACATGCCTAGGATACACCATAAACGAAAAGAAATCACAACTGCTACCCTCTAAAATAATTACATTCCTGGGTGCAAGCTTGAATACAACTGCCCAGATGGCTTACCTCACGCCAGACAAGCAAATTTAATTGATAACATACTTCAAGCAAGTGACCACAAAAACCCAGCTATATCTGCAAGGCAAATTCTACAGGCCTTGGGGTTCATGGCATCCTGCATTCTACTAATTCCATATGCAAGACTGCATATGAGGAAACTTCAGTGGTACCTAAAAAGCTGATGGAGTCAGCATTGTCACAGCCTGGAAACAATGATTCCTCTCATTCCTTGTCTGCAACAGGAGTTCCTATGTTGGGCAGAGGCCTTTTACCAAAACAAGGAACTGTCATTCATTCTACCCCCTGCCACCCAAACCCTTACTACAGACACATCAGACTATGCTTGGGGGGCCCATCTGGCAAGGAAATGCATTCTGGGCGAATGGAGCCCAAATCAAATCCACCTACATAACCAGAAAGAAATGCTAGCTGTACATAATGCTCTGACAGCCTTCAAGGACTTCCTTCATCCAGGACAACTACTGATAAAGACAGACCACAGTTATGTGGTACATAAACAAGCAGGGGGGTACCCACTCCTACCCTCTTTGCAGACTAGCCATGGCCTTGTGGAACACAGCCTTGACTTACCAAATACATCTACAAGTTCAGTTCCTGCCAGGAAAGCAAATTCTGGCAGACAAACTAAGCAGAAATCTTAAGGACCCACACGAATGGAAACTGGATCCACAAATCTTCAGCATGTTGACACGAAAATTGGGGAGCCCAGACATAGATCTTTTTGCCTCTCCCCAAAACTTTCAGACAAATTTTGCACAAGAATTCATCACAAAAAAGCTTTGAAAGTGGATGCTCTACCCTTCGGCTGGAAAAACCTGTCAGTCTATGCCTTTTCTCCTCTGCCTCTGCTCTCCAAGATTTTACTAAAAGTCAGACAGGAAAAACAAAAATTATTCTGATTGCTCCAGACTGGCCTCGCCAACACTGATACCTGCTTGTAAGGAATATGTCACACCTTCCTCTGTGGTACTTGCCTCAGGCACCTCATCTATTGTCACAGCAGAACTATCAAATTCTGCACACTCAGCTCCAAACTCTGAATCTTGCAACATGGCTAATCAACTAATTTCACCAGTCACATCTCTCAGTAAACCTGTGATGGGTGTCATTTTGGAGGCTAGAAGGCCTAGTATTAGAAAATCTTATGCTGATAAATGGAAGAGATTCTCTGTCTGGTGCCAGGCACAAGGAATAAACACAGCAATGCCCAATATTCCTCAGATTCTGCAATATTTAACTGAGATGCTTCACAAGGGCCTGTCTTTTTCCTCTATAAAAATCCATGCCTCTGCCATATCAGCTCATTACAACACAGAGCCTCCTCTCTTTTCTCATCCCCTGCTAAAGCAGTACCTCAGAGGGGCCAAAAATCTGAGACCTCCCAGGAGAGCACCAACTCCTGCATGGGACCTCAATTTTGTGCTGGAAAAACTCACCCTACCTCCTTTTGAACAAGTAGCTACTGCAGACATAACATTTCTTTCTTGGAAGACAGCCTTTCTTTTAGCAGTCACTTCAGCTAGAAGGATTTCAGAACTGCAGGCTCTCATGGCAGTGGAGCCTTTCATTATCTTTTACCCGGACCTGTGGCCCTCAGGACCAATCCATCTTTTATGCCTAAGGTGGTTTTCAGTGTGGCTCTTAACCAGACCATTCATCTGCCAACTTTTTTTCCAAATCCGCAGAACGAGGGAGAGCAAATTCTGCATTCATTGGACGTGCACAGACAACTGAGATTCTACCTAAACAGGACAAAATCTCTAAGAATGTCTGAGCAACTACCTGGTGGCATTTGCTGCAGGGGCAGAGGGAAAGGCTATTTCAAAGCAGACCATTTCAAAATGGATAAGCCATTGTATTCATTTCTGCTACATGCACCATGGTAAACCTGTCCCCAAGGGGATCAGATCCCATTCCAACAGGGCTGCATCTACTTCTGCAGCTTTTCTCAGAGGGGTTCCTACCAGAGACATTCTAGAAGCTGCTACTTGGAGCTCAGTTCATACGTTCACCAAACATTACCATTTACCTCTCTTTTCTAACTCCAGGGCAGGCTTTGCCACTGCTGTCCTGCAGGGCCTTATAGCTGCTCCTAATGCTGTTTATTTCCATCCTCCCATCCATAGCTTTGGGATTCTACCCAAATGTAATGACTGCAACAGTGAAACACGAAGAACATAGTACAGTTGTGTGCACTTACCATAAATGTAGATGTTAGAGTGTATTCACTGTTGCAGTCCGGGTTACCCACCCGCCAGCCCCCTTTTTTCTCTCTTATTATATCTCTTCTTTCCTTCACTATGCTCAGAAGCCTTTTTGGTGTATTTGCTTTTAGTTGGAGTTAACTTTTTGTGTTCTAAATTACATGCATGTATGTATGTATATATATATATATATATATATATATATATATATATATATATATATATATTTTTTTTCTCCCCATTTTGGGGGCACCTGACGTCTGGAGCAAGAAAAACTGATTAAAATGGTGTCGGCTGAATGTGTTATACCCCTGACGACCTGACATCATGGAAGATGAGACTGCATCTGACGCAGGACCCAAGACTTTGTTATTCAGGCCGACTGAGGGCAACTGCAAGCAAATTACCCGAATGTAATGACTGCAACAGTGAATACACTCTAACATCTACATTTATGGTAAGTGTACACAACTGTACTTTATCTGCCTGCAGGTAGCCCTCAGCTGGCCTGAATATCAAATTCTTGGATTCCTGCATTGGATGCTGTCTCTTCTTCCATGATGTCAGGGGTATAAAACATGCAGTTGACACCATTACATTGGTCTTCCTTGCTGTACGGTGCCTGAAGCAAAAGCAGTTTGCAAGTGCCGGTCGGCCGACTCCTGAAATTTTCATTTTCAAGTTTCAGAACCAAAGTCTTTGAAAAAAGCTAAGTACCCTGTTGGGGAGCCTTTTTCTTGCTCTTAACCGATGTCAGTAAAAGTTAACAATTGTCTTACTTGTGGAAAGCGAATACCTCATAAAGATTTTCATTTGTACTGCATTCCTTGCTTAGGCCCATACCGCAACATCCCTCGCTGTCGGTTTTGTGCCTTATTCAACTCCCAAACTATTCGTCGTCGGTCTATTTTTGCAGCAAATTATTTTAGTACTCTGTTTAACTGTGCAGATATGGCTTCGGTAAGCCATCCGACTACCGATATTCTGAAAAAAAAATGGAAAGATAAAGACAGAGACAGACTGCATAGGTCCAAAACTGACGACGTTTCCATTAAGCTAGTCGCCAGGTCTTCGGTACTCAGTGAGGCACTTTCGCAGCCCCTGATACCCGCTACTTCAGATTCGCAGGTCTCTACCGAGACCCATTCGGATTCAGATATGCCACGAGATGCTGCTTCGACTATGGAACCTGCGGATGTCTCTACGTTGAATGGGTCTGAAGCCGCTGTGCAGGTACCAGCTTTTGAGTGCGTATTCAGGCCTACAGATTTGCATTTTAAACCAACGCCATCTTCTTCATCAAGGCCTAAAACTCGACCCACGCCTAGAAAACAGACGTCCAAACCCCATGTTCAGGCCCATATGCCTAAAAAACAAATGCTTAGAATGGCTGAAGACCTTATTACTTTAATTAGGGGAAGCCAGCCTACCCCCTCTAAGAGACCTAGAACTGATTTTCCTTCTGATTCTTCTGATCAGGATTCTGAAATGTCTATTTCTTCTTCTTACCAGGATTTGCCGTTATCTACCTATGAGGATTTGATGCAAAGGATTCCATTCTCTCTGCTTCCCCTCCAGAAGATTTTTCTTTTCGTGAAACCTTGCACACTCTTAGCATTTCTGCTGGGAAAGCCAGGATTACTTTGACTCCAAAAAGAGGCTTAGGAAATTGTTACTCCTCCCTCAACACAGGCCTTAAGCTATCTCTCCTGTTCTGGACATTGTAGATGATGCCTTCTTGGAATCTAGCCTGGCCCCAGACACTTTACCTCCAGCTCCCAGAAAACCCGACAGGTATTACAGAGTACCTGACTCTCCTACTGCGGATCCAGACACCATTTCCCAAGGACCGAAAGGCATTAAGGCTGCTGCTACCAAAAACCATACCACCTCTGATAGAGATTCCCAGGGCCTTGGTCAGATGGGTTAAGAAGATATACACTTCTGCTACTTTGGCCATTAGGGCCTTAAATTGCCAGGTTCATATCAGCAGCATATTATAGGACTCCTTAAACAGAAAATGATGTTGATTCCTGACTGTGCTGAACATAAAGAATTACAAGATTTAATGCATTCTGCTGAACAAATTGGTAAACATACTTTGCAATGTGGTTTTGACTCTTTAGAAGCATCTTGCACAGCTGCTGTCACTGGGTCTGTACTTAGAAGGCATGCTTGGTTTAAGGAGCAAAACTTGCCAGATCATGTTAAAAGTAAATTACTGGATGCTCCCTTAAACCAAGACCGCCTGTTTGGCAACAAAGCAGAAGTCGTCCTTAAAAAGATGGATCCAAAAGCTAAATCTGTGCAAACTGTTAAAGATTTCCTGCAAGTACAGCCTCCTAGATTTAGTAGGCATTGGCCTTCTAAGAACTGGTCCTTTCCAGTCTCTTCAGGCCACTTCAGTCCAAACACAGGAACAGCAGACCACCTAGGTTGCAGTCTTAGGCTACACAAAGGCCTAAGCAGTGGGGAGCTCCCACTTCCAAAGCTGGAAGTAGTAAGACACCCCCCATGGAAAAATGTCACAATGACTTAACCTTAACCCTTCCAAGCCCTGCACAACTGCTTGCTTCCTTAGGAGGAAAGCTCACCCTGCATGCAAAAAACTGGGAACACATTACCCAGGACAAATGGGTTTTAAATATACTTTCGCAAGGATACAGATTCCACTTCCACACCTTACCAACCCCAAACGGTTGGCCAGACCTACCCCCAAATCAGTGGGCAGAGGCTCAACAGCAGGTTCTCTCTCTCAGTATCAGGGCTTTTCAACCTGTCCCAGCAGAAGAAAGGGGACAAGGTTTTTACTCAAGACTTTTTCTGGTACCCAGAAAAGACAGCTCCTGGCGTCCTATCGTGGACCTCTCTATTCTAAATACCTTTTTGGTAATCCCAAAATTCAAAATGCTAACACTTAAACAGCTGCTTCCTATGCTAGGCAAAGATGCCTGGCTGGCAACCTTGGACCTAAAGGAAGCTTACCTGCACATTCCAGTAAGGAAATCTTGCAGGAAATACCTACGTTTCAGAGCAGGCTGCATGCACTATCAGTTCTCTGCACTTCCCTTTCGCTTATCTGCTGCGCCCAGGGTATTCACAAAGTGCCTAGCTCCAGCCATTGCATTTTGCGGGCAGAGAAATATTTAAATGTACCCATACCTGGACAATTGTTTAATTCAGGCACAAAGCCAGGACATGCTATTAAAACATCTTGCATTTGTAAAGAAACTTCTAACCTCGCTGGGGTACACCATAAATTAAAAGAAATCTCATCTGCTACCCTGTCAACAGATTGTATTCCTGGGAGCAAGCTTGAACACAGCTTCCCAGATGGCTTTCCTCACGCCAGCGAAACAAGTTTATTTGACAGACAACTTCAAACTACTGGCCACAAAGACCCAGCTATCTGCAAGAAAAATTCTGCAAGCCTTGGGGTTCATGGCCTCTTGGCATTCTACTAATTCCATATGCAAGACTGCATATGAGGAAACTACAATGGTATCTAAAAAGCCTATGGTGCCGACATTCTCAGGACCTGGAAACAATGATTCCTATCATTCCTTGTATAAAGACAGAGTTCCTTTGGTGGGCAGAGGCCTGCCACCTTAACAAGGGGCTCCCTTTCAGTCTACCCCCCTGCCTCCCAAACCCCTAACAACAGACGCATCAGACTATGCATGGGTGGGCACACTTGGCAGGGCAGTGTATTCAGGACAAATGGAACCCAAGTGAGATGCACCTGCATATCAACCAAAAAGAAATGTTAGCTGTACAAAATTCCCTGACAGCCTTCAAGGACCACATCCTTCCAGGACAATTATTGGTAAAGACGGACAACACCACAGTTGTGGCACATATACAAGCTGGGGGGAAGCCACTCGTACCCTCTCTGCAGACTAGCCATGGCTCTGTGGAACACAGCCTTGAGCTACCAAGTGCACCTACAAGCTCAATTCCTGCCAGGCAAGCTAAATTCACTGGCAGATGACCGAAGCAGAAATCTCATGGACCCACACGAATGGAAACAGGAGCCAAAAATATTCAACCTCTTGAGAAACAAAGGGGGGACTCCAGAAATAGACCTGTTTGCCTCTCCCCAGAACTACCAGTTGGACAAATTCTGCACAAGGACCCCCCACAGTCAAGCTTGGAAAGTGGATGCCCTCTCCTTTACCTGGGAAATCCTCTCTTTTTATGCCTTTCTCCCTCTGCCTCCCCTCTCAAAGGTTCTGCTAAAGATCAAACAGGACAATACTGATTGCACCAGACTGGCCACGCCAGCATTGGTACCCCCTCTTGCACATTATGATACTGCTGGAGCCACGGCACCTACCTCAGACACCTTCACTGCTATCCCAGCAGGCCGGCCAGATTCTGCACCCTCAGCTTCAAACCCTGAACCTTGCAGCCTAGCTAATCCCTTGAGCTCTCCAATAGCATCCCTCAGTAAGCAGGTGTTAGATGTTATTCTGGAAGGAAGGAGGCCTAGCACTAGAAAATCTTATGCTGAAAAGTGGAAAAGGTACAGTCCCTGGAGCCAAACTCCGGGGTTGGGCACAACAATGCCCAGCGTACCTCATATTCTTCAGTACTTAACAGAAATGCTCCACAAGGGCCTATCCTTCTCGTCAATTAAAATTCATGCCTCTGCCATTTCAGCATATTATAATACTGAACCACCCCTCTTCTCTCACCCCCTGCTAAAGCAGATGTTCTTCCTTTTTCACTGTTGCAGTCATTACATTTGGGTAATCCTGCTAGCAGGTTGACCTCAGCCGGCCTGAATTCCAAAGTCTTGGGTCCTGCGTCGGCTGCTGTCGCCCCTTCCCTGACGTCAGGTTGTCAGGGGTATAAAAAAGGCAGCAGACACCATTTTCTTCAGTCTTTTCTTGCCGTGCGTTGCCCGAAGCTGAAGCAGTTCGCAAGTGGCAGTCGGCCGACTCCTGAAATTTTCATGTTGAGTTTCAGAACCGAAGTCTTCAACTAAGCTAAGTACCCCATTGGGGAAACTTTTTTCTTGCTCCAGACCGATGTCAGAAAAAGTTAATAATTGTATTACTTGTGGAAAGCAAATACCTCATAAGGATTTTCATTCTTACTGTATTCCTTGCCTAGGCCCTGATCACAACGTTTCTGGTTGTCGGTTCTGTGCTAGATTTAACCAACGCACTATTAAGCGTCGGTATAATTTTGCTTTTAAGAATTGGAGAACGTGGGCTTCCTATATATTCTTGAATGGAATCTAGAATTAATGTAATCCTTTGAGAGCGTGATGTCCAAATAATTTAATTCATTTAAATCAATGGAATAGGTAAATTTCAAAAAATCTGTGCTATAGTTAATATGTTCCATGAATTAAATTATTTGGACATCACGCTCTCAAAGGATTACATTAATTCTAGATTCCATTCAAGAATTCACGTTCTCCAATTCTTACTTATATTTTAGTAGTGGGTACCCTTTTTATCAAAAAAAGGCTATTATTAAAGGGCAGCTCATTAGAGCTTCAAGAATATGTAGCTCACTGGAAAGTTTTAGCCTTGAAGTTGAGATTATTAAAAAATTATTTTTAGAGAAAGACTATCCTGAACCTTTGATAGATGCTGTTACCCAGGAAATTTTTAAAAACAGGGAATCCAAATATCTAGCATTATTGGGATTAGGTAAACTACAAGAGAAAAGTGAACCTAAGAAAGGCATTGAGACTGGAAATAAATTTTTGCACACTTTTTCAAGTAATTCACATAAGGTGGAATCTATTATTCTTAAATACTGGCCCATTTTGGGGGTCAATGACGAAATGAAACATCTATTTCCGAGGCAGCCACATTTCATTAGAAAGAGGGGTACTAATTTAAAGGAACTTTTTGAAAAAAAGGGGAAATGTAACATTAGCAATAAAATGAAGTGGGGTACATACAAATGTGGCAGTTGCAATCAATGTTTTGCCATGTTAAATCACACTACCTTCCATTTACCACGTAGAAATTTTACAGTGAGAACTAATAAACACTATAATTGTGGAACCAAGTGGGTGGTATACTTAAGAGTTTGCACCTATTGTTTAAGTTTTTATGTTGGTAAAACGGAGAGATCTTTAAGGAAAAGGGTGAATGAACATTTCTATGACATTTCTAGAAGTAAGGAGTCTAATGCATTCTTTAAACACTCTCAGAAATGTGAGAAAATGAACTTAAAGTTCATGGTGCTAGAACAAATCACCCCAGAGGTAAGAGGAGGAAGTTGGGAGACTCGTTTAGAGTTTCGTGAACTTTTTTGGCAGTTGAGATTAGATGCCACTAGCTCTCCTGTGTTAAATGATAGTATCAACATAGGATGTGTTTTGAAGCTCAGGAAAGCAAAGCTTTGAATGAGCATTATGGTGTTTACATATTTATTACATCATATTATTATCTGATTTTATAGTATTGATTTTAACTTATGTTTGTTATAGCACTTGAAATTGCTGTTGTATTAATGGTTGCCTTTGCATAGATTGCATTTTGATAGTTTTATGATTTGAATTTAAACACTTGAATTTTATTTAATTGAATTTAATTTATTAGTCAGGTGATTAATTAACTCGTTATATAAATGAGAAATGACACTATGGTTTGTACTCATTCCTTGAAAAAGCCTGGCAGGAGCTGGGTGAAAGCGCTTGGATTTATTGGTGTATCGTGGTTCATTAAAATTTGTGTTTCTAACTTTAGCTTCAGGTCCTGTGCCTTTGGATACAATTTGCATTTTTTTATCCAGACAGAATCTCTCTGAGAACAAACCTAACATTTATGCCTAAAGTGGTGTCCAGTGTGGCTCTTAACCAAACTATTCATATGCCAACTTTTTATCTAAATCCACAGAACAAGGGGGAGAGAATTCTGCACTCCTTGGATGTACACAGACAGCTTAGATTCTACTTGCACAGAACCAAAGCTTTCAGGAAGACAGAGCAATTACTAGTGGCATATGCTGCAGGATCACAAGGAAAAGCTATCTCAAAGCAGACTGTTGGATAGGCCACTGCATTTGTTTATGCTATTTACACCATGGCAAGCGAGTACCTAAGGGCATTATGCCACATTCCACCAGAGCTGCAGCCACTTCAGCAGCCTTTCTCAGGGGAGTACCAACCAGAGACATTTTAGAGTCGGCTACTTGGAGTTCAGTGCACACCTTTACATAGCATTATCATCTGCCACTCTACACTGACTCCAGGGCAGGCTTTGCCACTGCAGATGTTCATCGTGTTTCACTGTTGCAGTCATCACTGTAGGGTTCTTCCTGCCGGCAGGCAGCCCTCGGTCGGCCAGAATCCCAAAGTCTGGGTCTGGCGTTGGCTGTTCAGTCATGCTCCCTGATGTCAGAGCGCCAGGAGTACAAAGCTGCCAGCCGACGCCATGTTCTCCAGTCTTTCTTGCCGTGCGGTGGAAGCAGTTAGCAAGTGCCGGTCGGCTGACTCCTGATATTTTCTCGTGCTTCAGTCCGAAGACTTACTTATTCTCAAAGCTAAGTACCCCATTGGGGAAACTTTTTTCTTGCTCCAGTCCGATGTCAGAAAAAGTTAATAATTGTATTTCTTGTGGGAAGCAAATAACTCATAAGGATTTTCACTCTTACTGTATTCCTTGTTTAGGCCCTGACCACGACGTAGCTAGTTGTCGGTTTTGTGCTAGATTTAACCAATGTACGATTAAGCAGAGGTAGGATTTTGCTTTTCACTACTTTGGTAGGTGATTTAATTATAAAATGTCGAACACGCTTCCGACTACCAGAGTTCACAAGCGACGCAAGGATAAGGACAGGTCTCCGAGGTCCAAATCAGACGACGGTTTACAAGCAGAGCCAGCTACAGGTTCGGCTGTCATCAGTGAGGTGCTTTCGCAGCCCCTGTCGTCAGCCATTTCAGAACCGATTGCCGAAACGGACTCCCACGAGGAGCCAACTAGGCCTTTGAGTACTCCAGCTGCAGAACCTTCGGACAATGCTCCCTCAGATGGATCCGGCGCCGCTGTGCAGGTACCGGCTTCCAAGGGGGTTTTCAGGCCTACTGATAAAGGCAAAGCCAAAGACAAAGGTGAAGACGTCTTCTAAATCAAAGACACCAGCCCAGGCCTCTTCACATCCTGGACCCAAATCTCAGAAACCACTGCTAAAAATGGCGGAGGACTTACTAACCATGATTAGGGGTTCACATCCCCCTCCAGACAAAAGGCCAAGGCAAGAATTGGATTTTGAATCCTCTGATCAGGCATCTATTTCTTCAGTGTCTTCCTCTGAACAGGAATATACTTTCCCTCCTTATGAGGATTCTGATGCTGAGGAATCCATTCTATCAGCTTCTCCCCCTGAGGATTTTTCTTTTGGGGAAACTTTACATGACATGAGGGAACATTTTCACTGGGAAGGACAGGAGTACTCTGAATCTAAGAGAAGGCTTAGGGATTTCCTTCTTCTTCCCCAACATAGACCCCTGGCTATTCCTCCTATTTTGGATATTGTGGATGATGCCTTTTCTGAGGCTAATTTAACTCTTGACTCCTTTCCTCCAGCCCCTGCTAAGCCTGACAGATATTACAGGGTCCCTGACTCCCACCAGTTCCTTTACAAAAATCCTGCTGCTGATCCAGAAACCATTTCTCAGGGTCCTAAGGGTGTTAAGGCCGCCTCTGCTAAAAACCCTATTCCGACAGATAAGGATTCTAGAACTTTGGAGAGATGGGGCAGAAAAGTGTACACTTCTGCTACTTTATCTATTAGGGCTTTAAATTGTCAATTTCATATGCTAAAATATCAACAATTCCTTCTGTCTGTTATGAACCAAAAGCTAGGTACCATTTCTGCATGTGCAGATAATAAGGAATTATACGATTTGATGCATGCTACTGAGCAAGTGGGGAAGCATGGTTTACACTGTGGTTTTGATGCCTTGGAGGCTTCATGCAGGGCGGCTGCCACTGTGACAGTCATTAGAAGGCATGCTTGGTTAAAGGAACAAAACTTACCTGATCAAGTGAAAGCAAAGTTACTGGATGCTCCTGTTCAGCATAATGTTTTGTTTGGGTCTAAGGCTGAAGAGGTGATAAAGAAAATGGAGGATAAGGCAAAATCCATGCAAACGGTCAAGGATTTCTTACAAGTTCAGCCCCCAAGATTTAGCAGAAATTTGCCAATTAAAAATTGGTCCTTTCCCAGCTCGGACAGGCCTCAGAGGGGTAGATATAGGCGCTCCAGAGGGAGGGTCCAAGCACAGACCTCTTACAGACCTAGACAGTGGAGTGCTTCCACCCCCAGGGGTGGAGAGGACAGACCTCAATCTTATAGAAAACAGGCTCAATGACCCCCCTGCATGGCTCCAGGAACTTCTCTCCTGGAAGCCCCTCTAGGAGGAAAACTCTCTCTTTTTCTGCAAAATTGGACTTACATAACCCAAAACAAGTGGATTCTGGATGTAATTTCAAGAGGTTACAAATTCCACTTTCATACCTTGCCAAGACCAAACAGATGGCCAGACCTACCAAAACACCAATGGGCAGAGGCATTAAACCAGGTGGGATCCCTCATGGCTGTGAGGGCCATAGAACTGGTTCCACAATCAGAGACGGGGCAAGGCTTTTACTCAAGGCTCTTTCTAGTTCCCAGAAAACAAAATTCATGGAGACCCATCCTGGATCTGTCAGTCTTAAATACTTTCCTGGAGATACCAAAGTTCAAGATGCTTACTCTGCAGCAGCTCCTGCCATTGTTGAGCAAAAATGCATGGATGGTGACTTTGGATTTAAAGGAGGCTTACCTACACATTCCTATCAGACAGGAGTGCAGAAAATACCTCAGGTTCAACGCTGGCTCGAAACATTACCAATTCTCTGCGCTGCCCTTTGGCTTGTCTACTGCGCCCAGGGTCTTCACCAAGTGCCTGGCACCAGTAGTAGCTTATTGCAGACTCAAGGTAATTCAAATTTACCCTTATCTGGATGACTGCCTTATTCAAGCAGACAGCAAGGATGTCTTACTCCAGCACCTGGAATTTGTTCATAATCTACTCAAGTACCTGGGATTCACTGTGAACATAAAAATGTCAAATTTGACACCCACACAACAGATAACTTTTCTGGGTGCTCTTTTAAACACAACAACCCAGATGGCATTCCTGACATCCGAAAAACAACTACAGCTGGCTTCAGCTTTCAAAACTTTGGCTGTAATGTCTCAGCTAACTGCAAGGAAATTCCTGCAGGCTTTGGGTTACATGGCCTCCTGCATCCTTCTCATACCAAATGCAAGACTACATATGAGAAAAATACAATGGTACCTAAAAAGTGTATGGTCCCAGCATTGCCACAGTCTAGACACACAGATTGCTGTCTTGCCTTGCCTACAAAACGAATTCCATTGGTGGACCATGGCATGTCTTCACAACAAAGGGAAAGCCTTCAGTCTGCCTCCAGCCAACCAAGTGTTAACCACGGACGCCTCGGATTACGCATGGGGAGCCCACTTGCAGGGGAAAGGCCTGCAAGGTTTTCGAACAGAGGATCAGAAGCACTTACATATCAATTTAAAAGAGATGTTAGCTGTACAGAATGCCCTCTTGGCTTTTAGGGATCTTCTACAGCCAGGACAACTACTGATACAGACAGACAACACCACAGTTATGTGGTACATAAACAAGAAAGGGGGTTCACATTCCTACCCCCTTTGCAGACTAGCTATGACTCTATGGAACACAGCTCTAGCTTGCAAAGTGGATCTACAAGCTCAGTTCCTGCCAGGGAAACTAAATATTCTGGCAGACAGCCTGAGCAGGAACCTGTCAGACCCACACGAGTGGATGCTAGACACCCAAATATTCAAGATGATTACAGAAGCCTGGGGCTGCCCGGACATAGACCTATTTGCATCCCCCCTCAACCACCAGTTACAGATTTTTTGCACAAGGACATTTCGCAAACTAGCATGGAAAGTGGATGCTCTCTCATTCAGTTGGAGAAACCTCTCAGGTTATGCCTTTCCTCCACTACCTCTTCTTCCACAGGTGTTATTAAAGATCAAGCAGGACAAACCCAGGATGATTTTACTGGCCCCAAATTGGTCTCGTCAATTTTGGTACTCAACACTGATGAATCTATCCCAGGAGCCTCCTTGGAATTTACCTCAGATTCCAAATCTTTTGTCCCGACACCAGGGCCAGGTTCTGCACTCTCATATGGCAGCTTGGCGAATTCAGGGTCTATGATTAATCCTACCCTTCCCAAACAGGTCATGGGTGTCATCTTAGAAGCCAGACGGCCTAGCACTAGAAAATCTTATACAGGTAAATGGAAGAGATTTTGCACCTGGATGCATGCTCAGGATTTGGATCCTCTCATTCCTAATATCCCATTGATTTTACATTACCTGACAGACATGCTACATAAGGGTTTATCCTTCTCCTCCATAAAAATACATGCCTCAGCTATCTCTGCACATTACAATACAGATCCTCCAATCTTTTTGCATCCACTTCTGAAACAATATCTCAGAGGAGCAAAGAATTTAAGGCCCCCTAGGACACCACCCATACCTGCCTGGGACCTCAACTATGTTCTGGAAAAACTCACTCTGCCTCCTTTTGAGCCTGCTGCCACATCTGATATTAAGTATTTATCTTGGAAGACAGCTATCCTACTGGCTTTGACTTCAGCCAGGAGAGTCTCAGAGTTACAAGCACTCATGGCTGTGGAACCTTATATTATTTTTCATCAAGATAGGGTGTCTTTAAGGACTAATCCTACTTTCATGCCTAAAGTGGTTTCCAAAGTGGCTTTAAATCAAACTATTCACCTGCCAACTTTTTTCACTAATCCACAAAATAAGGGGGAAAGGATCTTGCATTCCTTGGATGTACACAGGCAGCTTCGTTTTTACCTGGACAGAACCAAGGATATCAGGAAAACAGAGCAACTCTTTGTTTCTTATGCAACAAATTCCCAAGCTAAAGCTATTTCAAAACAGAGCATTTCTAAATGGATTGCTTATGGAATCAGATTTTATTACTCTCATCATGGAAAGCAAATCCCAGGAAAAATTAGGACTCACTCTACCAGAGCTGCTGCTACTTCAGCTGCCTTTCTCAGGGGAGTACCTACCAAAGATATTTTGGAAGCTGCAACTTGGAGTTCAGTGCATACTTTCTCTAAGCACTATAATCTCCCTCTTTACTCTAAGTCTAGGGCAGGCTTTGCTTCTGCAGTCTTGCAGGGCCTTCTAGCCGCCCCTTCTACTCTATAACCACCACCCTTTATTTCAGCTTTGGGATTCAACCCTACAGTGATGACTGCAACAGTGAAACACGATGAACATAGTACAGTTGTGTACACTTACCATAAATGTAGATGTTCGAGTGTCTTCACTGTTGCAGTCTGGGTTACCCACCCTCCTGTCCCCTCTTATACTTTCATTAGTGTGGTTTCCTACTTCACCCTTCTTTTGAGGTGTATTTGCTACAGGGTATGGGGTTTGTTGTATGTTACATTTTTGTTTTACTATTAGCCTTCACTTTTGGGCACCTGACATCTGGTGCAAGAAAAACTACAGAACATGGCGTCAGCTGGCAGCTTTGTACTCCTGGCACTCTGACGTCAGGGAGCATGACTGAACAGCCGACGCCGGACCCAGACTTTGGGATTCTGGCCGACCGAGGGCTGCCTGCCGGCAGGAAGAACCCTACAGTGATGACTGCAACAGTGAAGACACTCAAACATCTACATTTATGGTAAGTGTACACAACTGTATTTTCTGCAGGGCCTCTTAGCTGCTCCTCCTAATGCTGTTTAGCTCCAGCCTCCCAACCATAGCTTTGGGACTCTACCCAAATGTAATGACTGCAACAGTGAAACACAAAGAACGTAGTACAGTTGTGTACACTTACCGTAAATGTAGATATTCGAGTGTATTCACTGTTGCAGACCAGGTTACCCACCTACCATCCCCCTTTTTTCTATGGACCGTATCTTTCCTTCTCTGATTTATACAACCTATGTGGTGTATTTGCTTATAGATGAAGATAAAATTTATATTGGTGCATTTATTGAGATATGTATATATATATATATATATATATATATATATATATATATATATATATATATATATATATATATATATATATATGTATATATGTATATATATATATATATATATATATATGTGTGTATATATATATATAGCACTTTAAACTCTGCAAACATTGTTCCCTGTTTTTTCCCAAGAACTCTGCAACACTGCAGTAGACAAAGAGGGAAAGCTTAAAAAGCTCAAATCAGACAAAATGTTAGGGGCTGCTCTTGCTATCATAAATCAACATGTGCAAGGTGCTGAGGGTGGTGATGTGAATGCTGCTGAGCAACCCACAGTGAGGAGACGGAGAAGAGTGTACAGACCCAGGGTAACCTACCAGGGGCTATATGAACTGGAGATAGTGGAGCGCTGTAGGGTCGACAGAGACCTCCTACAGCAAATTGTTGAGCTGTGCCGGCCATGCCTCACACACAGAACCAACAGAGGGGAACCCATCCCAGTGGATACCAAGGTATGAGTTGGCCTAAGAATACTAGCTACAGGTACCTTCCAGAGACCAACTGGTGATATGATAGGGATTTCACAGGCATCAGCATCGAGGGTACTGCAGCAGTTCCTGGATGCCATGTCAGCATATGTCGGTGAGCACGTATATTTCCCCAATTCCCGTGAGGCATTGGTCAGCAATATGCGTCTTTTCCACCAAATAGCAGAACACCCTGAGGTAGTGGGTGCAATAGACTGCACGCACATACACATCAAAGCACCACCCGGTGAGTGGGGTAGGGTCTACATGAACCACAAGGGCTTCCCCTCCATCAACTGCTAGGTTGTGTGCGATGCCCAGGGCATAATAATGAATGTGTGTGCTATCTGCCCTGGAAGTTATAACAATTGCCGCAGCTGTACCAGAGATTTGCCAATGGGGACATCCCTGATGGTCACCTATTGGGGGTGTTGGATACACACTGGAGCCGTGGCTGATGACACCCATCAGAAATGCACACACACCAGAACAAGAACTTCATAATGAGGCACACGCACAAACAAGAAACATAATTGAGCATGTGTTTGGGATGCTCAAGTCACGGTTCTGGTGCCTGGACACATCTGGTGGAGCCTTGCAGTACTCACCAACTACATGTACCCAAATTGTCATGGTATGTGCCAGCACAATATGATCCTGCGGAAACAGCTGCATCCGGAACAGCATGGGGCAGGGCCAAACAGCCCCCACCATTGCCAAGGCCTGCACAGGCACAGCGTGACTCGGAGGAGGAACAGCCTGAGCCTGCCCCAGTAGGCAGAAGGAGGCGTGCCCAGTATGCACTGGCCTTGGCAAAGAGGCAACGCATAGCACATACACTGACTCAGTAGGAACCCTGGAAATTACACCTCTCTCTGACTCGCACATACAGTAAAAGGGTTGCTGAACTTGACACTACCTGTTTTCAAACATGTATAGGGAGTGTAATATGTTCATCTGACATAGGCAGCCCTGCAGCACCACCTGAGGCATGAGTCCCTATTTTAAGCAGTATAAAGCACTGCTAAGCAAATTTTACCAGTATTGAGCATATTTAAATACAATTGCACGTAGCTGCGCACCGCGCTAACCAGCGCAACGTCAGGCAAAGTTGGGCAATGTTGGGCAAAGTCGGGTAAACATGCTCACACCTGCTTTACTGTTCCTTAACCAGTCAGGTCTGCCCAGCAGGAAAATAAAAAGCAGTGACAGGGCTCAAACTCAGGATACTGTGCACTGTAGTCATAGTACTGAACCACTAAGCCATGACAGCATTTCACTGGCACAGACGCAACTTAAGTCACTCCCACATACCAGTTGGGGGGGGGGGGTCACATACCTAACAGTCACAGCCAGCAGGACAATTGTAGCCAAATGCAAACACAAATGCTGTATCATGCCCTCTGAAGAGGCATATGAGTAACCTCCCCCCAGGCCTATGCAGACAGATAACAGCAGGCCAGGCAGTGTGATGTGGGTTGGGTAGGCTATGAAGTCACAAACTAATATGCGTGTAATTGGAAGCTAAGGTCTGTAGTACAGTGGTATGCCTCAAGCCTATACGATAGACAACAGTACAGATTGAAATGGAGTACCTGGCATAGCAGTGAAGGCCTAGCAAATGTGTATAAGTGTCAGGTGTATCCCTCATCCTATGTACACCCACAGTAACAATCAGGTGTGCCCCCCCAGGTAGAAATGTACAAATAATAGCTGTCCCCCCCGTATGTAGAAATGTTGATAAGACTATGCAAATTGACTCATGGAAGCCCTGCAGGCACAGCGTGCTTCCTGTCTATGTACAACACAAAGGTGAGCCCTGAAGTAAAAACCAACTTGATTTTTCACACACATATAGTATATATGCCCATAGTGGGCATGCTCACACACACAAACAAATTTAGCAGATTTCAGTCAGCAACATACTGAAAGGTCTTACTGGGCATGCTCACACACTTAGGCCTTGTCTGAGTAGAGCAGTGGGCCACACATATCTGGCAGTTGCATTTCTTACTCCAGATACTTGTCACTGTTCACCAATCCTGCCTTGCGCACACAGTGATACGAAAACAGATCCATATAATATATTGGACCCCTGTCATAATCAAACTATGTACTACAAGTACTTAAGTTGTTCAAAGAAAGTGAAAATGCAAAGAAGATCAATAAATCTCCGATCATTATAATCAAGAAACAATGAGCACTCCTAACATTATCCAAGCCATGTTCTGGCAAAAATATTGCCAAAGAGTCCATAGAGAACCATGAAGCTTTCTTTCACTATGTCATAAATATCAGTGTAAACTCATATATGTTCTGAGTCAGTGCAAAGTGTAAATGAATACATGTACATGACTGACATTGCCAACATCTTGTCAGACAGGTTCATATATATTTACCCCCCTCTCACTGACAAAAAGGCCCATTACCATACCTGGAGATTGTGAAAACCCAAAAATCACATATACAATGGTTAAACAGCTCTATCCAAACATAAAAACACAGCGTCTATGGGATGACGTGGTTTCCCTGGCTGTGTCATATGTGAACTCCAAAACAAACAGACCCTGCACCTGAACAGTCTGTTGAGACTAACCCTCTGTACAGGATATGAAACTGTTGAATGGGTTACAGCAACGTTTGGCACACTCCACAAGTGTCGGTGCACAACAGACCATGGGTACTATAGTCTTATAAGCCTGATCTGCAAGGCCATGCAGTCCATCATTATGGAACTCATAAGCAGAGCTATTGGGAGCCTACAAACACCCAGCCTTACCCATTTTGGTTTGGTCAGGGGCAGATCATGGTTCCTAAATCTGCTAGACAGTTTTCAAGGCAGTCACCCAGGGCATACATCAATGAAATGAGCTCCACACAGCCTACATAGACCTTGAAAAGCCCTATTCCAACATCCCACACACATGTCGTATCCACAAAATCAACAACCTGTGCATAAACACATATGCCATCTGATGGATTGCCAACTGGGTCACAGATAGATCCCACAAGGTAAGAATTGTGGCCTCCTGTTCAAGCTGGTAACAACTGCTGTCCCCCATGGCTCAGTCCTGGGACCCCTCCTGTTTGGTGCATACTTTTCAGAAGTACAGTCAAACACACAAGGGCTATGTTTAGCAAAGTTTGTGGATGACTGCAAAAAGGTTGTCATAATCAATGTTTGGGACAACAGAGACTTCCTTAAAAAGGGTCTCAGTGAGACAGATGTGGTGTCAAAATTATGTCCTCGAGCTACAGTCATACAAATACCACATAGGTGCCAACACCCTAAATATGGAGGTAATAATAAGTGATCTATGGACACGTGGATAGTCATCTCTACTTCCAGAAACACATTCACAAAGTGGTTAGAAAATCATGCTGTTTGTTTCCACAAATTGCCAAGGTCTTTGCATGTAGGTCAAAGGAGGTTCCCTCTACTCAGCAGTCATCAGACCTATCAGAGAGTATCACGGCACACTTGTGATGAATCTGACTAGGCACCATCAGCAGCTGGAAAGACCACTGTAGTACTTCAGCAAGAGGATTACTGGCCTCAAACAGTTGCCTCATACAACAAGAATGAATTTAACTCGATCTGTTCTCTGTTGCATACTGTCTACTCAGGCGATCTCTGCCCAACAGGCAGGTCCGTGCCCAATGCAGAACTGATGTACATGCGCTATCTGAAGTAAACCCACGCTCACTTTGCCACATGCTCTAGGGATATCATCATCACAACAATAAATAGAACATGTTGGAGGGACACACTACTAACTCACAGACTTCCCTTGCTTTGGAACAGGCTCCCAACCTACATTAAGCTGAGTCTCTAACTGACACTCTTCCAGAGGAGCCTTGTTGAGTGTATGTGAAAGTGAACTGTCACACCATGTATCACTTCATCAGCTCTACTACACAGAGGCCTAGGGGAACTAACCCCACCATGTGTGGTGATAACTGCACACTCTAGCCATACCTACCTATGTACCTACCTATGTACCTATATATATATATATATATATATATATATATATATATATATGTAGAGAACACAGTATAATAAGCCAAAGATGGCTCGGCAGAGATGTGTGTAAGAGGATGACCATGACAGGGAGCCATCCAGGACTGTCCCACCCAGCAGACATCCCAATGGCACAAAAGACTTGCGGTGCACATCTCACCCACAGTACATAACAGCCACCAGTATCTGTAAGCATTACAGTGTATGTCGTCCATGTGCCTGCTGTACAACATGACTGTACAGTGAAGTACACATCTACTATCTGTAGACATGTACCTGTCACATAGGTTCATAGGTATATAGTAGACTATCTTCACGAAGGCATATATTAGCCTAGGTAAGCTGTGCAGCTTTCACCACCCCATTGGATAGTCTCCCAAGCCCTAGTTCTAATAGTTAGTACCCTAAGCCCCTTTCTAATGGGGCTGCTGTTGTGATGCTTGGCGTGAATTGGCCGTTTCCCATCCACTCATCAAGATTCCTATTGAAGAGTGTCAGCGAGCGGCTCTGTCTGATGTTCATTGGGACTCTGTTCCACAGTAAGGCAAGTGTCTGGGATGGTACTCTATCTCACCAGCATGTTGTATTCATTGTTGTGATGAGGTTCATATCCCTGGAGTGTGTAGTGCGACTCAGTTTTGTTATCCGTAGATGGAGCATGTTCAACAGTTATGTCTTGGACATGGCTCTGTATTTTAGGCAGAGTGTGCCTCTGAGTTGGTGGTACGCAATGGCAAACAGATTTAGTTTTACCAGTTGTGTTGCATAACACAACTGTTTGAGGCCAGTAATCCTCTTGGTGAGTTACCTCTGTGGTCTCTACAGCTGCTGGATATGCTTAGTTGAGTACATACAAAATGGTGCATTGTACTAAATGATGGGTCTGATGACTTAAGAGTAGAGGGCCACCACTACCTCTTTTGAAACTGATGCAAACCCTTTGTTGATTAGGTGGGCCACATAGGATATCCCAATCACTTTGGCAATATGGTTGTCAAAGGAAAGATTACTATCTACTTGTGTCCCCAGATCCCTTATTACCTTGTCAGTTTTAAGGGGTAACACCTATGTGGTAGTTTGTGGGTACTTTGTTTTCACCAAAGGGGATTACTGTGCATTCTTCCACACTGAGCTTGAGGCCATGATTCTGACACCACACATCTGTCTCATAGAGTCCCTTCTGGAGAATATTTGTGTCATCCGGGGAGTCTATTATGGCAAACACTTTACAGTTCCCAGCAAACTTAGTCAACCACAACCCTCCTGTTTTGGCATGTACTTTTGAGAAGTCTATACCAAACAGGAGGGACCCCAGGACTGAACCCTGGGGGACACCAGTTGTTACCGGTGTAGAGTCTGACACGTAACCAGCATCTCTTAATTTGTGGGCTCTATCTATGAGCCAGTTTGCAATCCATCTTGTGATGTATGGATTCATGCCCAGGTTGGTGTGTTCATCTATGATACCTGACTGGGGAATGGTGTCAAAGGCCTTAGCGAGGTGTAGGTAGGCTGTGTGGAGCTCATTTCAATTATCTGTAGCCTGGGTAGCTGTCTCAAAAGAAATCCACCCAATTCAGGAGGCATGATCTGCATTTGACGAAGTCAGACGTTTAGCAATAAACGTGCACGCTGATTGGCCAGCCCAACCAGCGTGCCCGTTGTAAATCCCTCAATATACTAATGGAAAAAGGTCCGGTCACCCGGACTTTTTCCGTTAGTATAAAACACTGTCTCGCTATGTTAAAAGAGTTTAACATAGCGACACAGGTTTAAAAAAAGCAACGGAGATCTCCGTTGCTTTCTTTAAAGCTGTTAAACTCCTTTAACATAGCGACACAGTGTGTAAAAAGCAATGGAGATCTTGCGATCTCCGTGTTTTAAAGTTGTCTCGCTATATTAAATGGTTTAACATAGAGACAGTTTAAAATAAGCAACGGAGATATCCGCTGCTTATTTTAAAGCTGTCTCGCCATGTTAAACCCATTTAACATAGTGAGACAGTAAAAGCAACGGAGATCTTGTTCTCCGCTGCTTTTGCTCATTAGTTCTGATGTACTGCGCAGGCGCGCAGTACATCAGAAATGCCGCAGAATACCAGACAGTTGCAGAAGGGCAGTAAACAGGCATTATACAATGCCATTATTTAAGAAAAGTAATTATTTCTGTTCTTAAATAATGTCATTGTATAATAGCAATAACCCACTTCTGGGTGTGGGTAATGCTGGATTTACCCACGGTTGGCTTTGTTTGGTCCCTCGGGCTTCGCCTTCGGGACCAAACCACGCCAACCGTCGGTAAATCCAGCATTACCCACACCCAGGCGTGGGTTATTGCTATAGTATCCTGGTAGTGCTGGTGTGCTCTCTGGAGCCTTGAACTAGGTTTCTGTTACTGCACAGATATCAGTATTCTCCATACTGAGAAGTGCCTCGATTGTAGAGGCTGAGACTTCTGGCAATGAGTAGCATTTAGCTCACTTGTGGTTATTTGTGTTGGTTACGGGGTTTGGTTGTCCTGAGTGACCGGTGTTCCACACCTGAAGTCAATGCCTCATTGGTCCAATCTGACCATAAGCTAATTACCCTACATATCCACATTCTGACCCCACCCCCATTAAGGAAACCATGTTAAAAAATATCTCCAAAGACAACTTCATGATTCTGAAGACAGAAGTGGTGAACTTCAGGACACCCATGCAGATGGACAATACAGTTATGACTACTGAATCCTACACAATTGCACTTTATAAGCACTTACATGAGTGCATGGATCGTGCTATTCCAAAGAGAACCAAGACGCTATCCTCCAAGAAAAGGAAGCCAATCTGGTGGTCCCCTGCCATAAACAAACTGCACAACAGAAGGAAGAAACTGTTGCAAAAGAGGGTAAAACCCATCAGTGGAGGAGCTCCCCGGTCAGCCTCAGTAAGCTCCAAAGCTAGTTATGAAAACAAAATCACCATTGATTCTTAAGACGACCACAAAGCATTCTATAGCTATGTCAAGAATCACAATGGCAACACTCAGATCTGCTCAGTGTTACAGCACAATGGCACTAAATATACAGACCCAACTGATATTGCCAAAATCCTGGCAGATAGCATCAGTGCTAACTTTACCCCCCTCTCACCCACGAAAGAGCCCATCTCTATACCGGAAGAATACAAAGTTGCTGTCATCATGGCTGCACAGGTAAAAAACATGCTCCAAAGCCAGGAACACAGCATCTATGGGACCACATAACATCCCAGGCTGTGTTCTACACGAACTACACAACGAACTGGCACCACACCTAAGTACCATGTTCAATCATAGCCTCACCTCAGGCTTTGTGCCTGCTGAATGGCGCACAGCGATGGTTATCCCACTACACAAGGGGGGAGCCACCACGGACCTCGCGAACTAGCACCCCATTAGCCTGATGAGCCTGGTCTGCAAGGCTGTGGAACGTATCATCATGGAACTTATAAACAAAGACATTGGCAATCTCAAAACTCTGGACCACAACCATTTCGGGTTTGTAAAAGGCAGATCATGTCTCCTAAACCTGATAGACTTCTTCGAAGCAGTCACCAAAGCCATAGACAAGGGTAAGGTGGTTCACACAACCTATCTAGATCTTGCCAAGGCTTTCATCACCATCCACCACTCTGGAATTATAGATAAACTCACTAAACTAGGTATAAATCCCTATGTCACAAGATGGGTTGCCAACTGGCTCACTGACAGAACCCACACTGTGAAAGTAGCAGACTCCAAGTCTGACTTCAGACCAGTGACAAGTGGAGTACCACAGGGTTAAGTCCTGTGTCCTGTCCTGTGTGGGATCTACTTCCTTGAAGTACAGGCTAACACAGAAGGTCTTTGCCAATGAAGTTCCCAGATGACTGCAAACTAGGAGCCATAATCAAAACTACTAACAATGTGGACATCCTACAAAAGGACCTCACTGAGACAGATGCCTGGTGTCAAAGCCATGGTTTCAAGCTCAATGCCAAAAAGTGCATTGTCATCCGCTTTGGTAAAAACTCTGTACCCATGAACTAAAACATAGGTGGTAATATACTTAACACTGAAAATGTGATGAGACCTTGGGACACAGGTGGTCAGTAGACTCTCCTTTGATAATCACATTGCCACAGTAGTCAGGAAGTCCTTCTACGTGGCACACCTCATCACAAAAGGTTTCTTATGCAGAGGAAAAGAGGTCATTGTTCCCCTCTGCTCATCACTCATTAGATCCATTATAGAGTACAACGCCCCTTTTGGTATGTACCTCACAAGACATCTACAACAACTGGAAAGCCCACAGAAATACCTCACAAAGAGGATTAGCGGCCTCAAATACGTGCCCTACACAGACTGTCTCAAAACACTCCAGCTTTACTCTGTCGCATATAGCCTACTCAGAGGTGATCTCTGCCTAACACACAAAGCTATGTCAAACACAGAGCTGTTGGACATGCTCCACTTAAAGAAATACCAATCTCTCCGAGCTTTGGCCCCAAAACCTGGACCAAAATACAAAAGGACGGATCCTGTGTATCCATTTTCATAAAGGATACCCACACCTCCAGGTTAGTGGCACAGCATGAGGCCTCAGAGAGCATCCAAGTGCAACTAACAGTGGGCAAAGCTGCTTATCAGATCGTAGCCTGCTACAGATCACCTACCTTGTCTCAGGACCCTCCCTCAGCATTCCTGAGAACACTGGAAAATATAAAGGTCCTACCAAACACCATGATATTAGGAGATTTCAACTACCAAAACATTGACTGGGAGAATTACTCAAGTACAAACTCCTTTGCCCAGTGCTTCCTAGAGTTTATAAACTCCAAAGCCTTAGAACAACTGGTCACCACACCCACTAGAGATGACAACATACTGGACCGGATCATCACCAACATGGGGGATCAGTGTTCTACACCAGTGGTAAACTCCTCGCTGGTAAGATCAGGTCATAAAGTAGTCACACTGGACATCCACATCCCGACCCCTGTCAAGGAAACCACTGTGAAAAACTTTTCAAAAGCAAACTTCACACTTCTCAAGACCGAAGTGGAAAGTTTCAAAGCCCCCTTGCTACAGGATAATGCTATCCAATCCGCAGAATCCTTTACAAGTGCATTATATGAGCATCTACAGGGATACATGGATCGAGCCATCCCGAGTAAAACCAAGAGTCACTCCTCCAAAAAGAGGAAACCAGTCTGGTGGTCCTTGGCCATAAATAAACTATACAACAGAAGGAGGAAACTACTACATGATAGAGCAAAATTCCAAAAAGGAAAGGCATCACTGATCAATATTAGCAAGAAACTACGATTGCTCATAAAATCATCCAAGGCCAGTTTCTAAAGAAAAATTGCCAAGGATTCTAAAGATAACCACAAAAGTCGCCTTTAGTATATCAAACATTTAGGTGGCAACTCTCAGATATGCTTTGAGCTACTGCAAAATGGCAAAAAATAGACTGAACCAACTGACATTGCCAACATCCTGGCAGACAAGTTTAGTGCAAACTTCACCCCCCCACACCCCCAAAAGGGCCTGTGTCCATCCCAGAAGAATGCAGAGCCCCAGACATCACGGACATGCAGGCAAAAACAGCCCTCTCCAAAGCTAAGAACACAGTATCAATGGGACCGGATGGTGTCCCAGTCTGCGTTTTACATGAACTCAAAAAGGAACTAAACCCTCACCTAAATTCACTGTTCAGACTCAGCCTTACCACAGGCTATGTACCCAAAGAATGGCATACAGCAACAGTCATCCCACTCCACAAAAATGGTGCCACAACAGAACCTGGGAACTATTGCCCTATAAGCCTGACCAGCCTGGTCTGTAAAGCTGTGGAGCGAATTATCATGGAACTCATAAACCAGAGACATTGGGAACCTCCAGACACTGTACCCTACCCAATTTGGCTTTGTTAAAGGCAGATCCTGCCTCCTAAACCTAGTTGACTTCTTTGAAACAGTTACCAAGGCCATAGACGAAGAGAAGGTAGTCCACACAGCCTACTTGGACCTCACTAAGGCCTTCAACACCATTCCCCACTCTGGCATCATAGACAAGCTTACCAGTTTGAATATTAACCCCTATGTCACGAGATGGGTGGCCAACTGGCTCACAGTAGAACACACATGGTCAGAGTTGTGAGTGCCATGTCCGACTCTAAACCAGTCACAAGTGGCATCACACAGTTCTTGGTTCTGGGACCACTCCTGTTCAGTATATACTTTTCTGTAGTACAGGCAAGCACGGGAGGACTGTGGCTGACCTAGTTGGCAGATGACTGCAAACTGGGGGCCATAATTGATTCTCTGGCTGACAGACATCCTCCAGAAGGGTCAAACAGACAGATACCTGGCGTCAAAACCATGGCCTCAAGCTGAATGCCAAAAAATGCATAGTCATCCCCTTTGGAAAATAACAAAGTGCCCACGAATTACCACATAGGTGGTAATCCACTAGGTACGGAAAATGTAATTAGGGACCTGGGGACCCAGATAGATAGTAACCTCTCCTTTGATAATCACATTGCCAAAGTGGTTAGATATTCCTTCTATGTAGCCCACCTAATCACGAAAGGGTTCACCTCTAGATCAAGAGAGGTCATTGTGCCCCTCTACTCATCACTCATTAGGTCCATAATAGAGTACAATGCCCCATTTGGTATTTACCTTAATTGGTACATGCAACAGCTGGTAAGGCCACAGAAGTACCTCACCAAGAGGATCATGGGCCTCAAAGAAATGCCCTATACAGCTTGACTAAAGAAAATCCAGCTCTACTTGGTTGCTTATTGCCTGCTCAGAGGTGATCTGTGCCTGATGTATAAGGCCATGTCCAACCCGGAATTAATGGACATGCTCCACCTCAAGAAAAACATATCTCTTAGAGCCACACACTCCAGTGAATTAAACCTCAGCAAAGCAATAAACAGGACGTGCTGGAGGGATAGATTCCTGTCCCAGAGACTTCCCTCGCTCTGGAATAGAATCCCAGTTGATGTTAGGCAGAGCCCCTCGCAGACTCTTTTCAAGAGGAATCTTGACGAGTGGATGGGAAATTGTAAATTTACCCCTGGGATCACTTCAGTGGCCCTGCTAGACAGAGGCCCAGGAAACTAATTTAAAAGGGAGGTGAAAGCCAACATATTCTGGCTAAGCTTATAAATGCCCTTGGACAGATAGCCTAGTACCTACCTATGAACCTACACGCTCTAGGGACCTAAACCTTGTCACCACAATAAACAGAACATGCCGAAGGGATAGATTCCAGTCCCAGAGACGTCACATACTCCAGAATAAACTACCTATCTATATCAAACAAAGCTCCTCATTAGCACTCTTCAAGAAAAATCTTGATGATTGGATGGAAAATATGAAATTCACCCTGGGGATCACTTCTGTGTCTCTGCTCGACAGTGGCACAGGAAAATAAATTTCTTGGGTGGCAAAAACCAGGGTACCTTTTTGGCTGGGCTTGTATAGGCCCCAGGGTCGATGGCCTAGTACCTACCTATGAACCTTTGAGCCTTGCCTAAAAAAGGTAATATGGGGACAGCAAGAGCCTTGGCCAGTATTCAGAAGTATAGGGGCGACAGGTGCAAACCATCTGTAGCGAAGCAACAAGGCTTGTCTGTCATGTCATCACAGGCAGACAGAGACTGGATCCCCTTTGAATGACACCAGAAGCTCAGCCAATTGTTGAAGTTTATCATCTTTCTGTTAAATTGCAGTATCATGTAGAAGAAGGTAAGATGCTACTCAAGGTTTGACCCTGTGTGTGCCAGCATGTGGTGCATCAACCCATATATGATATGGTCATGGCCTATGCATACAATACACTCCCAATACACCTAGTATGATAAGCCTGCTGAGGTTAGCAAATGTGAAAAAAGCCTTTGTGCAGACTGTCAGCAAATAATGTCTGTATTGCACCCTGTAACTCCATATTGCTTGCTGAAGTGTAAAGATGTACTTCGTTTGGATTAAGAACACCGCACATGCCAACTGTGTGTGTGTGTCTGTCTGTCTGTCTCTCCCTGGGGAGAGAACAACCTTTTTGGAGACTACTCACACCCCTTAAAAGTGGTATACTTATCTTTGTCAAGTCTCATGATGTCACCATCCTACAAATATACCTGTGGAAAGGTGAAATCCCAGTAATGTGTGTAGCGCGTCATGTAAATGCGTACTGATGTAGTATCATAATGTAGTTAGGTAGGGGTTTGAATCCTGCACTTGCCAACTGTGTGTGTGTGTGTGTGTGTGTGTGTGTGTGTGTGTGTGTGTGTGTGTGTGTGTGTGTGTCTCCCTGGAGAGGAGCAACCTTTTTGGAGACTACTCACACACCTTAAAAGTGGTGTACTCATCTTTGTCAAGTCTCATGATGTCACCATCCTACAAATATACCTGTGGAAAGGTGAAATCCCAGTAATGTGTATAGCGTGTTGTGTAAATTCATACTGATGTAGTATCGTAATGTAGTTGTGTTAGGAGTTTGAATCCTGCACTTGCCAACTGTGTGTGTGTGTGTGTGTGTGTGTGTGTGTGTGTGTGTGTGTGTGTGTGTGTGTGTCCCTGGGGAGGAGCACCCTTTTTGGAGACTACTCACACCCCTTGAAAGTGGTATACTCATCTTTGTCAAGTCTGATGATGTCACCATCCTACAAATATACCTGTGGAAAGGTGAAATCCCAGTAATGTGTATAGTGCGTTGTGTAAATGCATACTGCTGTAGTATCATAATGTAGTTAGGTAGGGGATTGAATCCTGCACTTGTCTACTGTGTGTGTGTGTGTGTGTGTGTGTGTGTGTGTGTGTGTGTGTGTGTGTGTGTGTGTGTGTGTGTGTGTGTGTGTTTCCTTGGGAAGGAGCAACCTTTTTGGAGACTACTCACACCCCTTAAAAGTGGTATACTCATCTTTGTCAAGTCTGATGATGTCACCATCTTACAAATATACCTTTGGAAAGGTGAAATCCCAGTAATGTGTATAGTGCATCGTGTAAATGCATACTGCTGTAGTATCATAATGTAGTTAGGAAAGAGTTTGAATCTTGTACTTGCTGACTGTGTGTGTGTGTGCTCCAGGTGTGTGACACCGTTGACCATTGTGGAGTGGGTTTTGATTTTTCTAGTGTATGACATATCACAATGACAACTGTATGTACATTACACATGTAAAGTAGCTGTGGGGCAAATCCATTTACATACATGTGACCTCAAGTATTTCATAAGTGGGTACTCTGCTTTCTCCATGAACACATCTGTTATCTTTGCCAGAGCGTGCTGGCACTTTTCAGACCTTAGGTCACTTCTGTATGCTTGTGACAAGCTTAGCCACTGCAATGATCCCTGGGCTATGTCTTCCGTTGCACATCCACTCATCACAGTTTCTATTGAAGAGTGTGAGTGAGGGTTTATGCTGGAGGTATATTTGAAACCTGTTCCAAAGCAAGTAAAGTCTGGCAAAGATGACTAATCATTATAGGTGTGAAACAACCTCTGTGGATCTACAAGCAAACCCTTTATTGCTTATGTGCTCCACAGAGGGATATCCAAAACCCTTTGGTAATGTGATTATCAAAGGAGAGATGACTTATCACATGGCTCTATGTATACATTAGTACCTGTTCCACATTTTGGGGGCTACTACCTATGTGGTACTCTGGGGATACTTTGCTTTCTAAAAGTGGATAACTATGCTTTCTTAGGCTTATAGCTTTACAGCATGAGTTTGACACCAGGTATCTGTCTGTATGATACCCTTTTGGATGATGTGTATGTCATCTGGAGAATAAAGTATAGCCCACAGTATGCATTGTCATCAAACGTGGGCAGACATATCCCTACTGTGTTTGCTTGTACCTAAGAAAGCTATATGCCAAACAGGAGTGGTCCCAGGACTGAGTGCAGGTAAATACCACTTGTTACTGGCATAGAATAGTACATGGAGGCTGCAAATGTTACTGTGTGTCCTACATCTGTGCGTCAGTTGTCAAGCCATCATCTAACAATCGTTTATGGTCAGTCTGTTGAGGTTATGTATAATACCAGTATGTGGGATGGGTATGAATTGCTGGTGAGCTATAGCTTGGCTGTGTTGACCTCCCCTCCCTCACCTGTAGCCTTGTTGACTGGCTTGAAGTCTACTAGGTGTAGGAGCCATTATCTGGCCTTTAGAGAACTTAAGTGGGTATGGTGCAGTGTTTGCAGGTTCATAATGTCTCTGTTAATGAGTTCCATAATGCTGTGCTCCATAGCCTTCCAGATAACATTGGTCTGGCTTATAGAGTGAGAGTTTCTAGGATCTGTTGTAGCTCTACCCTTAATCAATTTATGTTAACATTTGCACTGGGTGTGATGAGGGTGGACATGTTTAAGAATAAGTATATTAGAGGGTCAGGCCAGGTTTGAAGGTTAGGAGACCATGTCAGATAGGCAGGATTAAGTTGGTTTGTACATGTGCTGAGGAGGGATGCAGAGTATATTGTGAAGTAGATGCTAAGGATGAAGCCGCCATGTAACAGGAAAAGAGGAAGGCCTAAGATGAGGTTTATGGCTGTGGTGAGAGAGGACATGCAGGTAGATGGTGTGATAGCGCAAGATGCACAGGCCAGGAAGAAATGATGTACCGTGGCGACCCCTAATGGGAGCATCCGAAGGGAGAAGACGACGACGTTGTAGCTCAACCCTTGTGGACTGTGAACACCATTACTGTGTGTCATTCCACAAGTATGTAACCTGTATAGAGGCTGCATCTGGACAGAGCGTTTAGGTGAGTGGTGACTTCATATGTCAGCTTGTGTATGACACAGCTAGGGACACTGTCCAGTACCATTGCCACTGTGGTGTGTACTTTGGTAAAGAGATGTTTTAACTAGAGTGTCTGTGAATCATCAGGTTTTACATTCTTCAGGTCTGGAATTGTGGCCCTTGTGTAATGACAGGGTGGTGAAATCCGCATTCAAACTGTCTGACAAGGAATTGGTAATGTCAGTCAGATAAGTATACTTTGTGACCATTTACATTAACTGTGACCCGATCTGAGATTTCCCCTGTATATTATGAACAACACTGAAGGAAGCTTTAGTGTTATCTTTGGAATCCTTGCCATTTTGTATTTTGAAGCTTGCCTTGTATGTTTATTGAGGGATTGTATTTTACCTACAAGTTAGCACTATTAAACCATAAGCACTACTTACTCTTATACTCTCTACGATTACCCTGTCCTCTATTGGTCCATCTTAAATTCAGTTTCCCTATTACTCTAGCATGTCCAAAGGTCAGTCAATGGTTTCCTCTCCAGTCCAGCTGGTGAATCTGGGAATTTTGAGGCAATGTTACAACTGTCTCATGTACACGGACAACCCTCTCCTCCTCCAAACAGGTTCAAATATATGTGAGAGATGCAACTATTTAGCCAAACTGGAGGCTGAGCTCTCTCATCTCAAAACTGGTGTAACCAGTCAGGAGGAGAAGGTAACCTCACACAACACAATTCCAGTATCACATAGTCCCACCACATCAGCGAACCAAACACATAAATACACAAAAACATACTGGAGGCTCTAAATAAAAATCTACCTAAGCAACAGAGACCTCCAAAGCAGACATCCAAGCAAACGCTACCTCAAAACAAAACACACACAACACATAACCCACAAAGTCAGTGTGCCAAGCAGCCACAGCCCTTAAGGCTGAATAACACACCTGATACTCTTGTTATAGGTGACTCTATTGTCAGACACACTGGTTCACCAGGCTGAATAAAGAGAAGGTCACGGTGAGCTGCCTGTCGGGTGCTAGGATCCGACACATAACGCAAGCACTCAGGTCACTCCAAAGCAAATACAAATATGACTCAGTCATTGTACATGCTGGTGTGAATGACCTGAGACATACCTCCCTGGACTACATGAAAAGAGACATAGAGGAGCTCTCTGATCATGTAGCCCAGGCTGGTATGACCCTGACCTTGAGCAGCATCTTACCCTCACCTAGAATGATGCCACAGTACAAAGACAAAATGATCGATTTTAACAATTGGCTAAAATTTCGGTGTCATTCAAAGGGGATCCAGTGTCTGTCAGCCTGGGATGACATGCTCGACAAGCCACGTTGCTTCGTTAGGGACTGGGCTTTCGGATATTGGCAAAGGCTCTTGCCACCCCCATAGTGCCTTTTTTAGGCAAGGCTCAAAAGTCAAACCCACCCCCATAGACAGCACAAGGAACAAGAAACTAAGGGTAATGCTGCTAAATGCCAGAAGTCTTAACCTCAAGATGCACGCACTCGAAGCTCTCCTCAGTATGGAAAACATCGATATCTGTGCAGTGACAGAAACCTGGTTCAAGGCTCCAGAGAGCACCCCAGCACTACCAGGCTATACCTCATATCATGTTTTTCGGCCCCAAAACCCGGACCACACCACAAAAGGAGGGGGAGCTTCCATATTTATCAAGGATATCCACACCTCCAGGTTAGTGGCATTGCATGAAGTATCGGAGACCATCCATGTGCAACTAACAATGGACAAGACTGCTTTTCAGTTTATAGCATCCTACAGACCACCCTCTCAAACTCAGGAATCCCATTCGGCTTTCCTGAAAACATTGGAGAACATGAAGATCTCTCCGAACACCATTATATTGGGCGACTTCAACTACCCAAACATTGACTGGGAGCACTACTCAAGCCCCAGCACCTTAGCCCAAAGATTCCTGGAAATTATAAACTCAAATGCTATGGAACAACTAGTCTCCACTCCCACAAGAGGGGACAACATACTAGACCTGATCATTACCAACATGGGGACTCTCTGCTCCACAACAGAAGTATATCCCTCATTGGTAAGATCAGACCATAAATTAATTTCACTGGATGTCCACATCCCGACCCTACCCCCAGCCCAGAAAACCACAGTGAAAAACTTTTCAAAAGCGAACTTCACACTTCTCAAAACCGAAGTGGAATCCTTCAAGGCCCCAGGGCCAGTGGAAACTATAGCCCAAACTGCAGAATCCTATATAAATGCATTCTACGGACATCTCCAGGAATGCATGGATCATGCTATCCCAAACAAAACCAAGACCCAATCATCCAAAGGCAGGCGTCCAGTCTGGTGGACCCCTCCCATAAATAAACTGTACAACAGAAGGAGGAAGCTACTACATGATAGAGCAAAATCCCTAATAGGGAAGGCATCTCTGATCAGTACTAGCAAAAAATTACGATCCCTCATAAAATCCTCCAAGGCCAGCTTCGAGAGAAAAATTGCGCAGGACACCAAAGACAATCATAAGGCTTTTTTCAGTTATGTTAGAAACCTGGGATGCAACTCCTAGACTTGTTCTGAGTTGATTCTAAACGACAAAAAATACACTGAACCCACAGACATCGCCAATATCCTGGCAGACAGGTTCAGTGCAAACTTCTCCACCCCCTCCCCTCCAAAAGAGCAAGTATCTATCCCGGCAGAGGGCTGTCTCCCAAACATTTCAGATGCTCAGGTGAAGGCTGCCCTCTCCAAAGCAAAAAAACACTGCTTCCATGGGACCAGATGGCGTCCCAGGTTGCGTCCTATATGAACTACAAGAGGAACTAATCCCTCAAATAAAACAGCTATACAATCTCAACCTCACTACAGGATATGTGCCCACAGAATGTCATACAGCAACAGTGGTCCCACTCCACAAAGGTGGAGACTCTATGGACCCTGGAAACTATTGCCCCATAAGCCTGACTAGCTTAGGCTGCAAGGCTATGGAGAGGATCATCATGGAGCTCATAAACAAAGACATTGGGGACCTACAGACACTAGATCCTACCCAGTTCGGCTTTGTCAAGGGCAGATCCTGCCTTTTGAATCTGGTTGACTTCTTCGAAATAGTCACCAAAGCCATAGATGAAAGGAAGGTAGTCCACACAGCCTATCTGGACCTTGCAAAGGCATTTGACACAATACCCCCACTCGGGCATCATAGATAAGCTATCCAGCTTAAATATAAACCCCTATGTCACAAGATGGGTCGCAAACTGGCTCAAAGACAGAACCCACAGAGTGAGAGTTGCTGGAGCCATGTCAGACTCGAAACCGTTCACAAGTGGCGTCCCACAGGGTTCTGTCCTGGGACCACTCTTATTCGGTATATACTTTTCCGAGGTATAGGCATATGTGGGAGGACTATGGCTCACCAAGTTCGCAGACGACTGCAAACTGGGCGCCATAATCAACTCTCCAGCTGACACTAACATCTTTCAAAAAGGTCTCACAGAGACAGATAACTGGTGCCAGCGCCATGGTTTAAAGCTAAATGCCAAAAAATGTATAGTCATACCCTTTGGCAAAAACAATGTGCCCACAAATTACGACATAGGCGGAAACCCATTAAGTACAGAGAAAGTTATTAGGGACCTGGGGACCCATGTTGATAGCAATCTCTCCTTTGAAAACCACATTGCCAAAGTGGTTAGAAAGACCTTCTACATAGCCCACCTCATCACGAAGGGTTTCACATCTAGATCAAGAGAGGTAATCGTGCCCCTTTATTCATCCCTCATCAGGCCCATCATATAATACAATGCCCCTTTTGGGATGTACCTTACCCGACACTTGCAGCAATTGGAAAGACCCCAAAAGTATCTCACCAAGAAGATCAAGGGTCTCAAACAGATGCCATATGCTGCTCGGTTAATAAAACTCCAGCTCTACTCAGTTGCATACCGCCTACTTCGAGGCGATCTATGCCTGACATACAAAGCTATGTCAAATCCAGAATTAATGGACATGCTCCACCTCAGTAAATCTAAATCCCTTAGAGCCACAAGCTCGAGGGACTTGAACCTCAGCACAGAAATAAATAGAACTTGCTGGAGGGACAGGTTTATAACCCAGAGGCTCCCTTCGCTCTGGAATAGAATTCCAGTTCATGTGAGGCAGAGCACCTCACTGAATCTCTTCAAGAAGAATCTCGATAAGTGGATGGGGGATCGTAGGTTTTCTCAGGGATTACTCCCGTGTCACTGTTAGACAGAGGCACAGTAAACTAAACCTTAAAAAGGGCACAGTATACTCAAATCAAGAGGTGGCGTAAGCCATACAGAATCGGGCAAGGCTTATAATTGCCCCAGGGCAGATAGCCTAGTATGAACCTATGAACCAATGATACTGACCAGAGATGTTATCCCTTCTTGGTATGTAACTCTTTTTTGGTACAACTTCACACCTTCTATTATTTATTTAGTTTATGGCAGGGGTCCATGAGACTAATGCACTTTTACTGTGTAAGTGAGAATTTCTTGTGTTTGTGATAGCATGGTCCATGCAAACCTGTAGGTGAACAGTGTGCATTAATAAAGGATTATGCAGCTGGGACTGTGTTAACCTTAGTAATGCAAACCAATGACAGCAACAACGGCATCAACCCGTGTCATACACACACATGTGTACTCAAGTTCCAAAATGTGTGTAGTACAATGCATACTGGCCACCAATAGAAAGTATGGAGTGTTAACACTGGCCAATACAGGGCATGTCACCCTGCCCATGTGTCCAATATGCATGTACATGCAGACAGTGCACCTCCACCATGTTCACAAATGTACACCTGCAGACCTGTGCTGCACACACCCCACACTTACTGGCCACTGTATAACGCATGCTGACACAACTACACACATCAGCCAAGTGGCACATGGGCAAACAAAACACAATTGGAATAAACACTGGTGGAAACAATGCAACATTGCTAATTACAGCTTTAATGCATCATGCTTGCTCAGCTACACCTTCAAGGATATCATTACACTTTACTGCTGACAACTTGCTACACATTCAACCATTGCTATACTTTATTAAAGTCACCCTGTGCATCAGCACCATGTTAGCTTGTTCCTGCATCAATGTTACAGATGACAGGAGGTGGCACAGGTTTCATAATATGCACAGGATGTGTTGTTGGCTTGCCAGAGGCCTACACTGAGTTATACAATCGATGTGTGTGTGAGTGTGTGTGTGAGGGCCATGAGTACTGTTATGGGCCATTGTTGATGTAATGTGCACGGGTATGTGTTTGCCCTAGGTTTCTGGTTTATGTGTGTGTGTCTGCATGCACACATTTCCACCATGTGGCTGCCATATATGGGGATTTGTGAGACAGCTACAAGACTGTACCTGGCAGGCTTTACAAATCACCGTCTCTAGACACGGATATGGAACCTGTGCCTGGCAGGGGTGCTACAGACAGTATCAGGTACTAATCCAGACTGGGTACTATCTGAAGAGGTTTAGATATGTCCACTGGATCCAGGTTGGGACTGGCCAGAGCCACGTGCACGTGGTCTTCTAGGACGGTCTATGGACAGCCCCCCCAACATTGCTGGGGCTGGTACTGGCACTACGGGAGCGGCTGTGACTTGCTGGATGTCCACGGTGACCTCCAGCTGCTGATGTTGCTGGCATACGTCCATGTCGACATCTCAGCCATCCCACACTGTCCTGACACATGGACATGACATTGTGGAGGACAACCAATGTCTCACCCCAATGCCTATCAATGACCTCAGTGTAATTCCGTATGGCACCTGCTAAGTCACGGATACTGTCATTTACAGAGGTGTTATGAGCCCTCTGTGCCCTTAGTCCCTGTCTGGTGTACCACTGCATTTGTGTCTGTGCCTCCATGACAGCCTGGAACATGCGTGTGGTAGAAAGAGGTGTGGCAAGTCTGCCAGGGGCATGATGACCAGCAGTGCTCTGATGAGAACCCCTGGGCATCTGCTTATGTGGTACCATTCCAGACATCTGGCTATGGCTGCTGTGTCCTGATACATGTGCCATAGATACCACACTGTCCTGGCCAGTGCCAGCTGTACACTGTCCCTCAGCTAAGTGCAGTGGAGATGATGGATGTACAGGCAGTATGACTGTGTACATGGATGGGGTGGAGACTTGTGAAATGTCAATTGGTGGCCCAACAACAGACCCTGACAAACCTGCCTGTGCCTCAACACACCTATCCTCATGATCACTGTCTGTCTCAGTGACATCAAGTTCCCTGCTGTACTGAACCAGCCCCACCTCGGCACCTGTCGGAGGAAAACAGGAATCACACTTTAAGACCTGAACATGATGTCAGACCACATGCACGCATGCACCCATGCGCAGATGCACATATGCACACACACAAAAATACACTCCTCCCTAAAGCAGACACACACAACACCAGCAATCTCAGAACATACACAATAGCAGGTGATGGTGGGGTACAGTATCACAAGCAAAACAGTCATATCACACGTCAGCTTGCAGGACATGTGTTGATGAACAGCATGCAGTGCAAGTGTAGACAGTCCTTGTTGCTAACAGTATACATGGTTTCGATGCATGTGTTTTGTTATTAGGTGATGGGCCTCCCCCTGGAACACAATGCATACATGGACACAACATTGCTGTGCAGGTATTCAAAACTCTGTAATGTACTGTGCACCATAACAAACAGGTGTACATACCATGGCTGGATGTGTATATGTGTGTCAGATAGGTATCCAATGCTGATTACAGCCTGTGTGTCTTTAGCAAATAATTGTAGACACATTTTTAGCACATGCATGATGAGTATTCACACAACATCATCAGTGGTGCAAGGATAATTGATGGAATACCATTCGGCCACATACCCAATGTATGGTACTTATGGTGAGTGTAGATCATATTTTGGACATGCCAGTGTCATCCATGACGTGGCATGCTAAACCACAACTGCATATTTAAACACTACACATACCCAATGTGTGTCATATGACCTAGCCACTCAATAGCATCACAGGACATATATGTGTCAGTTGTGCAAATGGTGATTGGTATCTATATTGTTTAGAGGTGCATATGTGCACACACACGCAACATTAAGGTGTATAGCAATGAAACCTATGTGTAGTACTGTGGTTACAATAACTGGATGGGGTATAGTACCATAGGCCATCATCATGAAGCATCATGTGGTCACTCAAGGCTACAAATGTTTCCCAAACCAGCACTGCTCATGCTGTACCGGAACTGTACTACCTTGGCTACATTCACCGTTTCACAACCAGTTGTTACATGAGTTTGTAAGGAGGCCAATAAGGAGCATTCCCTGACATTAATGTGTAGTGTGTGCAGAGATTTTAAATGCCCCATGATAGGCCTCTATCCCTCAGGTATATTATGTGTAATGTGTGGATGAGATTTTGTATGCTGGAGTTTGTCTTTATAGAGGGTTTGGGAATCCTTTGTGTAGCATGTTAAAATGCTGTGTGTATGACATAGATGTGTATGTTATGTGCATGTTGAGTATCAACTGTGCCTATCCAATGATCACTACAGTTTAGCCACATTTGTTTAAGATGGTCTGGGTATTGCATGTGTTTGAGGCAGCTAATCACATTAGTGAGATGTGCATAGTCTTACACCAAACATGCACAGCATGCATTATGGGTAGGTGTGTTACATGTGTACATGGCCTACACCTTAACTATGACATGCACTTTTTATTTACAATAATAAATGTAGAACACACTCACCAGCATCTCTCTGCTGCCTTGATGTCACCCCAGAGGGACCTACATAGAGATGAGACAGTTTGTCAGTGGCCACAACTGTGGCATTCTTACTGTGTGTTTGCAATCTTACAGTACAACAACAGTTTACATTCACAAAGCTGCAGATTATGTTCCAAATGATCAGTATTGCACAATAACAGACTCCACATCTTTTAACGACACACTCCACATCTCACATATGCATGATCTACCAATACAGATAACAGTAGTCTACGGATATGCCATGTTACCTGCATGCTCCATGTGTGCTTGCTGGGTGGCTCCACCCTCCATCATGGTGTATGTCTGCTGCTGTTGTTGTTGGGCAGGTGCCACTGGGCTCAGGAGCAGCTCCTCCACTCTGGTGAGGGGGGAATTGATATTAACACCACCTCCTGTTGCAAGCTGTTGTCTCCGCACATCAGCAGCACGCTGACGGACATGTCTGAGAAGATCACTGCAGTGGTGGCGTACCTGCTCATATGTCCGGTTATGCAAGCTTACTTCATTTACCCTGCGGACAACATCTTGCCACATTGCAGTACGCTCCTGCTGGTCCTGGCTGGTTCGTGAGAACATAAGACTGTAGTGCTGAATCATACTGGTAGTAATTATGTCATCTTCAGCACTACTATAAGTGAGGTTCCTGTGATGTGCCATGATCCCTGGAAGACATAAATATGAAAATATGTCTGAGCAAGTCATATGGCACATTTAACATTATACAGTACAGATATCACTGAACTGCCATATATAGCAACCTATTAGCTAACCGAGAGTGAAACACTTTAACTGCCACTTATCACTGCTCACCCCATAAGTGCTTGGAAGTGCCTGGCTCACTCTCAATCTAATGAACCATGTTCTGCACAGTAACAAAATAAAATCACTATATAAGACTATACAAGAGTACCTGGCACACTGTATGCAACACGATGCACCACCTAGCCACAGCAGATATACACCAAGCTGATGTGTAAGGAAATATATCATCCATCACAATGAGTGTAAGGTCCAGTATTACTGTTATACCACACAACTTGTTAATGGCAAACCCTTGTCCAAAATATGTGCACAATTGGGAATATAGGTTGCATACTGCTGTAGTACACTATAAATGTTGCTAGATACGCAGTTATATGTTTTACCACACATATGTCAAAGGACATGTTACAGACATACCCACACACACATCAGACAATTACAGGACACAAAGGTATGACAACCCAGATAAGCTTTCAGTGTGTACTATACAGTACTGTGTGTCAGTACTTACACAACCTTAGTCTTGAGAAATGTAATCTGTGATGAATACAGGGACCACACAAAACAGTGGATGCAATCAATGTGGACATACACCATACTTAGCTGTACAGGCACAGAGCTTCAAATAGTACTACAGTACACACAGGATTTGGATTCAACATCAGTACTAATCAATAATCATAGATGTAGTGCTTTAGCCTCCAATAACACACCCTAGTTAAAACCAAGGGACTTAATCACACTGTATGCAATAGCACTTTTTGTGCCTAGCAACAGAATACACAGCTTTTGCTAGGATCAAAGCAAGGACCCATAATACCATGACATAAACAGTTTCCCACTAAGCTATCCCACAGATACATATCTTTGATGTATTCACAAACACATTGGCCATCACAGTCAGTTAACAGTACAGATAATCTATTGCAACAAGTAGATGTAGGTGTGTATGAGTACATATAACTATATATATATATATATATGTGTGTGTGTGTGTGTGTGTGTGTATGTACATATACACATCCATTGGTGTGCATATACATATGTAGGCACGTATACATTTCACCTTTCATAGTGAGAATATCAATTATACAAAGGATGTGAGGTGTACAGTAATGTAATAAAATCGCACAGTCTTGGGATAAATGCATTGAAGGTTTTCACAGCCCAGGTAGCTTTAGCAGGCCTCACTGGCTTCAACATTGCAAACTGAACAAACCACCCACAGTGTTTAACCACCACATGTCATATACTAGCACTATATGCTGTCTTGTTTGTTACACACTAAAACCTACATACAAATATGCACATACTAACCTTCACCAACATATATATCTCCACCCTTCACAAACAGTTGCAGTATGTCCCCTGCTCTATGCACATATACAGATGTGAATATATATGACACATATATATTTCTCTGTATGTGTGTGGCATACACACACAAGGTCCACACTGTTATAAGTCCATGGACCTCACAGCTGAACTGTTGGGCCTTGCTGCAACACAAGCAGGTGTCACATATGAACATACACTAACATTAGGGGGGCATATATGGCTACAAATGCTAGTTAAGCATACTAGACTGATACAGCAGTTGTCAATGCTAAGCTACACTTTAATATGACTATCATGCATGTGTTGTTCTGTCACACCCATTTTTATATAATGTCAGCGCTAATCCCCCCAACAGCCATTGGCCACACTACTGTACAGAACATAGATAACATGGATCAGATCTCTGACATTTAATGCTGAGCTACACATTTCACAGGTATGTCCCACTGCCCACAGGAACACACTGTATTGTCCATAGCAGTAGTTAAGCAGAACATCTATGCATAATTAAGTACTGCTGCCACATATGAATGGTTCACATTATGTAGACTATTCTTCAATAGCATTTACTACATGCCAGTAAATACAAATGTCACATACCTTTCCTTTGTATGATTTGATAATATTTCTTTTTCCTTTTCTCTGTCTCTCTCTCTCGCTGTTAGTCTCTGCAATACAGTGATTGAGATTGTTGGCAGAGATTGCAGCCTGCTTTTGTAGGTATTTGCACATGAGCATGTGATGGCCTTTGCACCAGTTAGTGGCCACCACTTGCTAATTGCATGCAGCCTGCTGTGTAGTAATTGCAGTAATCACTGTCATAGCAATCCAGTACTATAAATTGCTAACTCAGGTAGGTGTCGCCCTTTCAGCTTTCCAAGTTGGAGATCATCCTTGTTTGATGTGGGCATCATTGTTTAAGACAGAAAGTTGGTATAATTCTTATATCAGAAGCCAGGGGTATAGCCAAAGATTTACATTTTGTACTCAGACCTAATGTTGCTGCTTCCAGTACCCACTTGTCAGTGTAGAAATGTACTCACCTCTCAAAATGCTACCCCAAGATACATGGAAAGATGTACTTTCTTTTCACCTTTTACAGTTAACTGCCATACAAAGCAAGTTATTGAGATGTATTCCTTTGGCACAATAATTGTTTGTGAACTGCTATACTGTGAATATTCATTTACTCAGTTCTAAACAGTTTGTGCTTTTTTAGTGTTGACATTAGCACGAGCTGCTCAGAAAAACTGGACACTTGTCAGTACTGTGAGTATGCTTACCTACATCCTTGGTAGACCCTGCACACACAGGTATATTCTACATTTGGGTAGGGGTGCAGAAGTACAGAGAGTGTAAGTATTTTTGTGTGGATTTTGTCTTGCTGTACTTGCAGGGTTGCTGTGTACATGTTAGTTTATCAAGGCAAGTAGTCTGTCTGCGTAACTCCCAACTGTGGACCTTTCCACATGGTAGCCAGAGAATAGCCTGTTATTTTTTGTCTGTGCACCACACAGGTCTTTTCAGCAATAGAGCAATGGCATTGTTACAGTTGGTTGCTACCAGTACATGGCTACATCCATTTGTATTTCAATGTTGTATTCCTACATAAGGGTATGCTTCAAAAACTCCTTCCAAATCTATTTGCACAGTGTGTAACAGCAGAAAGGCTGATATGCCTCTGTGTTTCTGCCTCTGCCAGACTTCTCAAACACTCAGGTACATATTTGAGCAGTCTTATGGAAAAGTAAAGAAAAAGTCAGGGACACCTTTAAAATGTTAGTGCCGTTAAGTTGAAACATTAAGAGAATCAGAGCATATGAATTAATACACCTTTTCTGAAGTAAAAGGAGTGTCTAACTCTTAATTATTATTATTATTCATTAAGTGTAATTCACCACCTTTCTGGCCAAAGTCAGTAGTTTTAGGTGGGATTCAGAGGGACAGAGCTAAAATTTGTGTCAAAATCAGGGTCATCCCTCCCTGAAAATTAGGGACAATTGAGAGGTATGGCCTCTGCCCTAAACAGATATACCAATGTTTGTCCTGCTGTGTGGGGTTGTAAAATGATGGTGTAACATTATTTCCTGCTAAAATGGCTGCTTCTCTTATCACAGTCATGTAAAGTAATCCCACAACGACTGTTGGTAAAGATCCACAGAACAAGTTGTGTGGTATGGCATTCCTCTTTTTCCTTTACATTCACTCATTCTGATGCACGATATATTTATTTCAGCACCAACTTGTATATGTACCGTGGCTTAGTGGTACTTCATGTTGTGTAGTGTGTACGAGGTCCGGGGTTCGAGACTGACAGATGCGTTTTATTTTGCTCCTGAGCAGAACAAGGGCCCTTACATACAGAGTAACAGTTGTAAGCGGGTTTGCGCGATGCTTAGCAATGCATAGCTAAGCGCAAACAAGTGCACACTCACGCAAACCCGCTAACAGCCACTTAATAGTGCTTACTCCTGCTAACCCCTGCGCTCATTTCTTTGAAATAAAAGAAAAATGGGGAGATAGGAAAGTGGTGAAAAAGGGCCACAAAGAGGGAAAGACAGTATGGAAAGTAGCTCGGGATGTGCAGGATGGGTGTAGGGAAAGTCCATAGCTGCCCATTTCTTTAACAACAACAGCTGTGCATATGGAATAAATTTGGAGGTAGATATGAAACCTTCAACCCCTGAGAGAGGTGTGAGGACAACAAAGTATGTTGTAATGCCAATTAAATTACATTTTATGTGTCCAGTGGACATGTGTGCAAAATGGGCAGCTATGTATGGGGTGTAATTTTTTTTTTGGGAGCAGATTGCCCTTTTTTTTCAGCTGATAGTGGAATGTAGGGTAGGGGAAGTAGGTTTATTTGGGGAGGTAGGTTGGGGAGGTAAACAGACAAGACAAACAAGACGCATACAGGGGCGGTATATGACACGTGGTGGGTGAACACCTTTGACGAGGAGGGATGTTTGTAAATCGCAAGCGCATGAGCCCACAGATGGAAACAGTGGGACTGAGGTCCCCACCCATGGGCAGTCATCACTGCACCTTTACAGCCCAGAGGGTGTCTGTGTAGAAGGGGCAGGCTGACCCGGGAGTTGTGCCACTCGTGCCTCAAGCTGGCATAGTGGTTGTTCAATCTCTCTACGCACCACAGCCCTGATCGTTCGAAGGGTGATAGGTGGCCCTCCTCCGCCCACACTTGCACAGTGGGGGGGGGGGGCGAGCCCAATCCCCTGCAGCGCTTCCACCCTAAGATGGCACAGGGCCAACGGAGGAGGAGGTCCCAGGCTGGGCACCGGACCTGCTGGTGCCAGGAGCCATGGCCAGCTGAGGTGGGACAGGTGGGTCCGCTGGGACCGGCTTTCCCATACAAACTATGTTTTGGAGAGTTTAATAAAGATATGGGTTAGTAACAATCAACAGCATTCCCAATTAGTTATAACAGCATGTGGAAGTATTCCCATTAACCCAACACACCAGATTTTCAACAGTTGAAAAGCAAGCACAACACATGCATATATAGAACAATAGTGAACATTACAACAGCATGCAGGTTGAATTGATGGCAACAAGCCACCAATATTGTGATATTTTAATAGGGCACATGCATAGAAATAAATGCAAATATTTATAAACTAATAGGACATATGTCCCAACAAATGTTTTGAGATTAGACATACCGACTGAGGTGTGGAATTGCATTTTTTATGCACATACTGTAGGGTGGAAAAAGATGGCTCAATTAACAACTTGTATATCCTTCTAGTTTTCACTACATTCCTATTAACTGCAATTATATGTCCCTTACATGTATTATTACAATACCCAATGTCCTTATATTGTGCAATTTGATTTTGTTAGATCATTATATACATGAGCTGTATCTTGCATACAAACTGTCCAAGATGCAGATGTTACTGCTACATATTTTGAGAGTTGCTCACACACACTACTGCTAAGATAGTACACTGACAGCTCTACTTTCATATAGTTGTCTAGATATGTTCAGGTGAAAGTATCAGTTATATGTTAACAGCACACTGACATTTCTGGGGAACAAAATACCAAGCTACTCATGTGCCAGATTAACCTGTACATGCTGGGCATGAACCAACAGTTGAGGGTTGTAAATATGCATAAAAGCTACTGGCACTCCCTTCATCCACGTTATATGGGCCTACCCAAGTGTGGGTTAACACTGCTTAATACAACAGTACTTTTTGTAAAATGCAACAGTACAACATATCAAAGAAAATGACACAGACGCACTCCAGGAATTATACATTTATTAAAGAATTATTACACCTTTATTTATTGGGTTAAAACACTTTTTGAAGGCTCTCTCAATTATTTTATATAACAGTACATGCAGAGTAATTACTAACCTGCCTGATGACACAGCCTTTGCAACCTATCTTCATGGGTTTGCTGATTCATAGCCTGGACACCTGCAGCTGTGAAGTAAATGCAGTGATATTGAGACATACCTATCCATAGTATAGACAAGCATAGCAATTCTTAACTACTTAATACAATGGCTACTTACTCAGTACTGGGGCAATAGGCATTGCACGGGACTCCTGGATCCACTGGTCCAGTTGATCCTCCTTACGTCGCTTCAGGTCAGAGTCATGGTGCCTGACCTGCTCACCAGTCCGAGGAACGCCAGTGGCACTGGTGAGATCATGAGCTAGATTGTTCCAGGCCTCCGTTTTGTATTGGGTGCCATGGTACTGGCCCCGCAGGAGTCTTTCCTCATGATTGTGGGCAAGGAGCCAAACCATTACTTTGGTCTCCTCAATGCCTCAGCGTTGCGCTCGAAATTGAGTGCCTTCCCCAACACCGGCCATGCTGACTGCAGAAGGGAGCTACAACCAGTTATGGCAAGTATTCTCGCCTGTGGAGCTTAAATATGCCTCATTTCCCGCACTTATTTGTGATTGGACAGTTTTGAAAAAACTCAACTGTAGGCACACCTGCTTAGCTGATGTTGGCAATGTTTAATATTCCTTTTATAGATATGTGTCTGTTGAAAGTGCATGGTTATGAAATGCTGTCATGGTTTAGTGGTTATGTACTGTGACTATAGTGCGCAGTATCCTGAGTTCGAACCCTGTCACTGCTTTTTATTTTCCTACTGGCCAGACCTGAATGGTTAAGGTACAGTAAAGGAGGTGTGGCCATGTTTAGCCGACTTTGCTCAACTTTGGCTGACTTTGCCCAACGTTGCTCGACGTTGCGCTGGTTAGCGCAGTGCGCAGCTACACGCAAATATGTTGTATTTGTGCTGGTTAGCGCAGTGCGCAGCTACACGCAAAGACATTGTGCTGGTTAACGCGGTGCTCATCTACGAGCAATTGGTTTTAAATATTCTAAATACTGCTAAAATGTGCTTAGCAGTGCTTTATATTGCTTAAAATAAGTTACTCATGCCTCATAATGCATAACCATTTCACCTTCATATGTATATAATTTGTTCACTACTACATATAACATTTGAATGCTTTTTACAAAACTTATACATGATAATGTCAGGAAATATTTTTGTATACAGATGTCCCACATGAAATGGAACGTGCAGTAGTGAGACTCGAACCGGGAATGCCTCCTCTTTGTGCGAAGGCTCTAACCACTATACTATCGCTATTTTGCTTAATTTGCATATTTTTTTCTTATTATCCTCTTTGATGTCTAAGCTGCTAACTGTAGCTAAGCAGTGGGCAATCCCACGCAAACACGCTCAAATACGGGCAGCTATATCAGAAATAAAACAAAAAAAATAAATTTCTTTTAATTTTTAAATTTGTACGAGGTTTAACATATGGGGAGTGTAGTGTTACAATGTACACGTGAGTGGACTCGCTCATGTAACTCTACATTTCTAGGGTTTTGTCAGTGCAGAGCGTGGATTTTTGGACTGCTCGGCAGTCCGACACACCCCCTACATTCGTCCACGCTGTGTGTAAGCTTTAGAGTTGAGGCAGCACACCCTCATTAATATGCATGGCGCGCTGCCATCATACTCTTAGACTGGCGTTTCCGTGCAAGACTAGTCTAGTCTTACACGGAAGATTAGTAAATCCTGAGTAAAAATTTACACTAGCATTGATAGAAGCACAGTATTGAATTTTTTTTTGGGAACAGATCACTTTGAATTTTCAGGTAGGTACAGTTCAGTATCAACAGCAAATTAGTTGAAGTATTTTAATAAGTATGATAAAAGTTCAGTAAATATTACATCCATGCATACAGTAGAGTCTCTGTTAACCGGAACTCAAGCAACCGGCACTCCCAAGCAACTAGCAATTTTGTTTGGCACGTATTCTGGTCTGTGATCCAACCAAAAATAGTAAAGCGGGGCCACTTCTACTCAATGCGGAACAGTGCACTATTCTGCATTGAATAGAAGTGACTCTGCTGTGTGATTTTTGATTGGCTCGTATGCAGGCATATGAGCCAATCAAAAATCGCAAAGGCGAGCCTCTGCTGCTTAACGGCATCTCCCTTTTTAATTTCTCCAAATCTTTTGGTTTTCTAATACCTTGACGGGAATGGACCCTATTCCGAAATCGAAGTACAACCAAAATTCATGAAATTAGTGTTGTTTCAATCTTTGATGTCAGGCAGAAGTGCTCTTGTATCACCTGCAGTTTGCCCAGTAATGACTCCTTCTGCAATTCTTATTGGGTTACATGTATTTGTAACATGTCTAAATATGACTGTAGATTCTTTTTTTATAAGACCCATTGCTCCTACTACTGCTGGAACTGTTTGGGTCTTTTTTTTCCACATTGCTCTCATTTCTGCCAGCAAAGCCTGATATTTTATGACTTTGTATCTCTTGGTATGCAAGACACTGTAGTCAATGGGTGTGGCAATTTTAGCGATCAATGGTACTTTTATCTTCTTTTCTTGGACCACTATATCTGGTTTTCTAGTATCTATCTTTTGAACTGCTGGTAATGGGTGATCCCATGTAATGTAGACTTCATCATTTTCGATGATGCTTTGTGGGTCATGTTTCTAGTGTTTTTCCGCCACTTCAGTGCAGCAGTCTTGCCACGTTATTATGCCTTTCAATGTGCAGTCCTTCTGCCATTAGTATGTGACAACCAGCAACGAGGTGTGCAACTGTTTCCAGTTCGGTTTTACAAAACCTACATTTGTCTGTTTCTCCCACATGTTCAATGGACTTTGTAAACCAGTGTGTACTTAGCCCACTACCTTTGGCCACCAATATTATCCTTTCATCTCTTGGTTTGAATTCGCCTCTCCTTAACCATTCTTGCATTAGTTTCTGAGCAACATGAGGTTCTTCCAGAAGTTTTCTATACTTGCAACTATATTTATGTATTTTCCACATTTCTTGCCTTCTCATTTGGTCCTTCACCTTATATTCTTTCTTTTGTTTTTTTGGCACATTCAGTTACTGCTTGGTTTTATCTACTTCTGGTTTGATTTCCATTCTTGCTTGACACTGATGTGCTTCTGCTAGATTAAGGAGTGAAGTCATCTTAGATTTATTCTCCTCATGTTTGAAAACTTTCACTACTTTTGAGTCTTGTGAGGTCAGCATATATGTGTCCCATGATTGCATAGTTTTACATGTAATCAATTTCTAGAAGGCCCATCCCTCCTTCAGAACAGGCAATATATAATCTTGGTATGCACTGATACTCTAAATCATTTTGTGAGCATAAAGCATCCTTCTAGTTTTCCTGTCTAAGCTGTGCAACATATTTTGGGGCCAGTCAGTCATTCCAAAATTGTAAGTTGGGACAGGAAGAGCAAACTGGTTTATAGCCTTGTCATCACTGTTTTCAGGATTAATTTAAGTCTTCTAAAAGTATTCCTTGCTAAGTTTTATTCATATTTGCTCTTGTTTTATTGTTGATCCTTCATCAGTTCTCAAAATGTTATACTCTCTCTTGCTCAAGTTCTTTTATAGCATATTACTGTACCAAACTGATGTTTTCTTGGTGCTGCAGTTTTCCTGCTTTAAAGGTTGCTTTTGCACATTCTTCAAGACCAAATGACATTCTTATATTATCTGAAAAAGTTTTGACAACCTGCAGTTGTGCTTTCAGTTCCTCATCTGATGAGCTATACAGTTTTAAATCATCGACAAAGAGAAGGTGAGAAGTCTTTACACTTTGTTGTTTTCTAGGAGCCAGATTATAGCCATGGCCTAAGCTGTTAAGTAAGCAGCTTAATGGGTTAAGGGCGAGGCTGAATAGTAACTGTGACAGAGAGCCACCCTGGAACATCCCCTTTGAATTTTTATCCCTGGGATTATGGTTTGTCCTTTATCATGGCTTAATTGCAAAGTGGTCTGCCACTGTTTCATGGTCACTGTAATGTAGTCGATCAGTGTGGGATGTATCTTAAACATTTTAAGCACTCTTTTATCCATGAATGAGGGATACTATCAAATGTTTTTTTGGTAGTCAATCCATGTCATACTTAGATTTTTCCCTTTTTTACAGTTCTCCACTATAACTTTAACAACACGTGATCCTTTGTTCCATATGACGTTTTTTATTGGCCTTTTGTTCTACTGCCATAATTGAGTTTTCTTCTAAATGACTATAAACTCTGGCGGCATCAAATCCCGTGTATAGTTTATACGTTATCGGAAGGCAAGTTACTGGCCTATAATTTTTAGTGTAGCTTGCAGGTTCTCTCTTAAGTAGGAACATTGTTTTTCCTGTTGTTAGCCAGGTTGGTGTCTGTTCTGGGTGTGCATTTAAATAGTTCTTACTCATGGCTATATCTTCACGCAAAGATGTTAATACTTTTAACCAGAAACTGGGTACTGCATCTGGGCCTGGGGTTTTCCAGTTAGAGGCTTTTCTTAATTTTGTTTCAATCTCTCTAGCTGTTACTGCATTCCATTTCATATCCTGTACCTTTAAACTTCTTATTCTTTCTTTTACTTTTATCCATTTAGCATCGTTATGTTCCACATGATCTTCATAGATACTTCTCCAAAATGTATCTATTTCTTTTTTTCGCAATCTTTCATTTTCTTTTACCTTATTTCCCAGCTCTCTAAAACCTTTCTGGGTCATCAAATTGCTTATTCTGCACTTTTCCTTTATATTTATCTTCGTATCTTCTAAATTTTTCCGCCTGTACTAAAGTTTTTGTTTGTTATTTGCGATAGTGCATAATAGATCCTGGTCTGTTCTAATATTGCGCATTACTTTTATCACATCTAACTCAGCACGTAAAAATCAACTGCCAATCATTAGCGGACCAGAGTTCTGCTGTGGCGACCCCTAACCGGGAAAAGCCGAAAGACACAGCAACAACTTTTATCACATCTAACTTTCTTAGTATTTTTGTTAATCTGTTCCCTCTTCCATAGTCTTCTAACAGTGACACTTCTTGTCTTAATTGCTTTATAATTTTCTCTAGTCGATATTTCCATGATGGTATTTGATTTTTCCCCTTCCTTTCCCTCGCTGTCCTGTGTTCATATGGTAGAACGTTATCAGTTATTAATTTAGCTGCACAGTAATATATCCTGTTTACTTCTGTTATATTGCATGAATCTCTGTGAACAGTCCTAATTACTGTGTTCATTTGTTTTATCAGACTTCTGACTTTTGGGGTTTTATTAACCTTCTGCAGTCTATTTCTTTCATTGTTCTTCATATATTTGTCCATGTGTATTAAATCAAGCAAGTCTTCTCTTAGCTCATTTTCTTCCAAACTAAGGGCACGTCCCTTGTTTTCCAGTTCCTGCGGGCATTCTGTGGAAGGTTCTATAGCATCTTCTTGTGACACATTCTCATCAATTTCATTCTGTGCTGTCTGTTGCTCTATCATATGGGAACTCACTGGTCTGTCACTCCTCAACAGCTCCAAATTATCTTCATACGGCATCTGACCAATTGCTTCCTGTTCCACTGGTTTCCCTGTAATTTGGATACCCATTACTCTATCCTGTTGTGGTGCTTTCTGAATTATATTTTCTACACTAAATCCTTCACTTTGCAGGTACTCCATAGCCTCAGTTACTATTTATTTAACTTCTCCATTACTAATCTCTTTTTCTACTTTTCCTCTTTGTCTTCTTATTTTTTGTATTGCAAAGTTTTCCATGTCCGGATTCCTTTGCCTGCATTTCTCTTCAAATATCTTTGGTGCTGCTCTTTTTGTATTGGTTAGATGTTCTTCGTGTTTCACTGTTGCAGTCATCACACTTGGGTTATCTTCCTGCAGGTAGACCTCAGTCGGCCTGAATGCCAGAGTCTTGGGATTTCTGCGTCGGATGCCGTCACTTCTTCCATGACGTCAGGGGTATAAAACATGCAGCCGACGCAATTACATTAGCTTTTCTTGCCGCGCGGGAGCCCAAAGCAGAAGCAGTTCACAAGTGCCGGTCTGCCGCTACCTGAAATTTCCATTTTTTGAGTTTCAAACCTGAAGTTTTCTAAAGCCAAGTACCCCGTTGGGGATCCTTTTTTCTTGCTCTAACAGATGTCAGAAAAAATTAATTGTCTTGCCTGTGAAAAGGAAATACCTCACAAAGATTTTCATTCTTACTGTGTCACCTGTTTAGGCCCAGACCTCGACGTTCCTCATTGTCGGTTTTGTGCCTTGTTTAACACCCGTACTATTCGTCATCGGTCTATCTTTGTTGCTAAATTCTTTCTCGCTCATTCTCTGTATTCCGAAATGGCTTAGTTAAACCATCTGACTACCGATCTTCTGAAAAAACATAAGGATAAAGACAGAAACAGACCGCATAGGTCCAAAACTGCTGACTATGCTTCCGTTAAGCTAGTCACCAGTCCGCCGGTACTCAGTGAGGCACTTTCGCAGCACCTGATACCCACTTCTACAGATTCGCAGGCCTCTATTGAGACCCATTCAGAGTCTAGTATGCTGCGAAATGCTTCTTCGACTATGGAACCTGCGTCTCTAACTTGTATGGGTCCGGAGCCGCTGTGGAGGCACCGGCTTATGAGGGTGTATTCAGACCTTCCGGTGTTCATATTAAACCGACTACTTTGTTTTTGTCTAAAACTACTGAATTTCTCAGGCCCAGAGTTCGCACTATGCCTAGGAAACCAACAACCAAAGCCCATGCCTCAGAAACAACTACTTAGAATGGCTGAAGACCTTATTACCTTAATTAGGGGAAGCGAGCCTTCCACCTCTAAAAGACAAAGAATTGATTTTGCATCTGATTCTACAGACCATGAGTCCGGTGACTCTGACCCCTCTGATTACCAGGACATACCCTTATCCACCTATGAGGATTCAGATGCAGAGGATTCCATTCCTTCTGCCTCCCCTCCAGAGGACTTTTCTTTCGGTGAAACCTTGCATACCCTAAGAGAGCATTTCTGCTGGAAATGCCAGGATTACCCTCAGTACAAAAAGAGACTCTGGAAATTTTTAGACTTTCCTCAGCACAGGCCTCTAGCTATACCCCCTGTCCTGGATATTGTAGATGATGTCTTCATGGAAACAAGTCTTACCCCTGATACTTTACCTCCAGCTCCTAGAAAGCCTGACAGGTACTGTAGAGTACCTGACTCACAAATTTCTCTTTAAAAATCCTACTGCGGATCCAGAGACCATTTTCCAGGGACCTAAAGGTATTAAGGCTACTGCAGTCAAAAACCCTACCCCTTCGGACAGGGATTCTAGGGTTTTAGACAGATGGGTAAGAAGGTATACCTCTGCAGCTCTTGCCATCATGACTTTAAATTGCCAGTTTCACATGTTGAAGTACCAGCAGCATATTATGGAACTAATTAAACAAAAAATGTTGTTGATTTCTGACTGTGCAGAAAATAAAGATTTTAAAGAGTAAACATAGTTTGCAGTGTGGTTTTGATGCCCTAGAAGCATCTTGCAGGGCTGCTGTCACTGGGTCTCTTCTGAGAAGGCATTCTTTGCTGAGGGAACAAATCTTGCCAGACCATGTCAAAGCAAAATTACTGGAGGCTCCATTAAACCAAGAATGTTTGTTTGTCACAAAAGCAGAAGTTGTTCTTAAAAAGATGGGGAAAAAATCTAAATCTATGCAAACTGTTAAAGATTTCTTACAAGTGCAGCCACCTAAATTCAATAGGCATTGGACTTCAAAAAACTGGTCCTTTCCAGTCCCTCCCAGGCCTTCTCAGTCCAAACCCAGGTGCAACAGACCACAAAGACTACAGTCTCAGGGTATGCACAGATCTAAACAATGGAGTGCTCCCCCCTCAAAAACAGGGAGTGGTAAGCCACCCCCCCTTATGGATAAAGTTCACAATGACTTGTCCTTCATCCTTCCCAGCCATGCCCAAGTAGTTGCACCCCAGGAGGAAAACTCGCCCTGCATGCAAAAAACTGGGAATACATTACCCAGGACCGATGGGTCTTAAACATTGTATCCCAGGGATACAGATTCCACTTCCACTCAATGCCAACCCCAAGCGGATTGCCAGACCTTCCTCCCAACCAGTGGACAGAGGCCCAAAAGCAAGTACTTTCTCTTCTCAATATCAGGGCTATTCAACCTGTTCCAACAGAACAAAGGTGACAGGGTTTCTACTCCAGACTGTTTCTGGTGCCCAGAAAAGTGAACTCTTGGTGCCCTATCCTGGATCTCTCAATTCTCAACACCTTCGTGGTGGTACCAAAGTTCAAAATTCTTAGACTACAACAGCTGCTTACTATGCTAGTCAAGGACTCCTGGCTGGTCACCCTAGACTTAAAAGAAGCTTATCTGCACATCCCCATAAGGGAATCTTGCAGGACATATCTACGTTTCAGGGCAGGCTACATGCACTATCAGTTCTCTGCACTTCCCTTTGGCTTATCTATTGCGCCCAGGGTATTCACAAAGTGCCTGGCTCCATCCATTGCATACTGCAGGCAGAGAAACATTCAGATCTACCCTTACTTGGATGATTCCCTTATTCAGGAGGACAGTCAGGAATTGCTACTTCAGCACCTGACATTTGTAAAGAGACTCATAACTTCTCTGGGGTATACCATCAACGAAAAGAAATCATATCTGGTACCCAGCCAAAAATTGTATTCCTGGGAGCAAGCTTGAACAGAACTTCCCAGATGGCATTCCTCACTCCTGAAAAGCAGGTTTATTTAACAATTACTTCAAACTACTGACCACCCAAACCCAGCTATCTGCAAGAAAAATACTGCAAGCCCTAGGGTTCATGGCCTCATGCATTCTCCTAATTCCATATGCAAGACTGCATATGAGGAAACTTCAGTGGTACTTAAAAAGTCTCTGGTGTCAACATTCTCAGCACCTGGAAACAGTGATTCCTATAATTCCTTGCCGAAGGGCAGCGTTTCTTTGGTGGGGAGATGCCTGCAACCACAACAAGGGACTCCCTTTCACACAGCCCCCCACCGCCCAAACCCTGACAACAGATGCATCAGACTGTGCATGGGGGGCTCACATGGCAGGCAGACGCGTTCAAGGCAAATGGAGCCCAGGGCAAATGCACCTGCATATCAATGAAAAAGAAATGTTAGTTGTGCAGAATGCACTGACAGCCTTCAAATACCTTATCCTTCCAGAACAACTCTTCATAAAGACAGACAGCACCACAGTTATGTGGTACATTAAACAAGCAGGGGGGGAACTCATTCCTACCCACTCTGCAGGTTAGCCATTTCTCTGTGGAACACAGCCTTGAGCAACCAAGTGCACCTCCAAGCTCAGTTCCTGCCAGGCAAACAAAATTCACTGGCAGATGACTTAAGCAGAAATCTAATGGACCTACATGAGTGGAAACTGAAACCCAACTCTTTCAAGCTTCTAATCCACAGGTGGGGGACACCAGAGGTGGACCTCTTCTCTTCTCCCCAAAACCATCAATTGAGTAAATTTTGAACCAGAACACCCCGCAGCCAAGCTTGGAAAGTGGATGCCCTATCCTTTACATGAGAAAAACTCAGTCTATCCCTTTCCCCTCTGTCCCTCCTCTCGAAAGTACTACTCAATATCAAACAGGACAAGCCAAGGACAATCCTTATTGCACCAGACTGGCCACGCCAGCACTGGTACCCACTTTTGTGCAGTCTGACCCTGGCAACTGCATCAGATCCCCTCTCTGCTGTCCCAGCAGGAGGGCCAGATTTTTCAGCCTCAGCTGCAAACCCTGAACCTAGCAACCTGGCTTATTCCCTGAATACATCACCAGCAACCCTCAGCAAACAGGTGCTGGATGTCATTCTTGAGGCCAGGAGGCCTAGTACTAGGAAATCCTATTCAGAAAAGTGGAGAAGCTACTGTTCTTGGAGCCAGTCTCAGGGAAAGGACACAGCCATGCCCAACTTACCTAAAATCCTAGATTATCTAGCAGAGCTGCTCCACAAAGGCCTATCCTTCTCATCATTTAAGATTCGTTCCTCTGCCATCTCAGCTCATTACATCACTGAGCCCACCCCTCTTTTCTCACCCTCTGGTCAAACGGTTCCTGAGAGGAGCTAACAATTTAAGACCCGCTGAGGAGAGCTCCCATTCCTGCCTGGGACCTTAACTTTGTACTAGAGAAGCTCACGCTTTCCCTATTTGAGCCTGCAGCTACAGCAGAGTTAAAATTCCTCTCTTGGAAAACAGCCTTACTTCTAGCCATCACTTCAGCAAGAAGAGTTTGAGTTACAGGCACTTATGGCTGTGGGAACCTTCATTATCTTCCATGCGGACAGGGTTTCCCTCAGGACTAACCCATCATTTATGCCCAAGGTTGTATCCAGTGTGGCTTTAAACCAATCCATCCATTTACCAACCTTTTTTCCTAATCTTCAGAATAAAGGGGAAAGGATCCTGCACTCCTTGCATGTGCACAGACAGCTTAGGTTCTACCTTGACATGACTAAACCTTTAAGAAAATCGGACCAGCTGCTAGTCAGCTTTGCTACAGGGGCAGAGGGCAAGGCCATTTCAAAGCAAACCATCTTCAAATGGATAGCACACTGCATCCATTTCTGCTACAAGCACCATGGAAAACCTACCCATAGGGGATCAGAACCCATTCCACTAGGGCTACCTCAACCTCTACAGCATTTCTCAGGGGAGTCCCTACCAGGGACATCCTGGAAACTTGCAATCTGGAGTTCAGTACACACCTTCACTAAGCTTTACCACTTACCTATCTTTTCTAAATCCAGAGTTGGATTTGCTACAGCAGTCTTACAAAGCCTGCTAGCCAGCCCTAATACTTCTTGACTGCTTCCACCCTTCCTCGGCTTTTGGAATCAACCCAAGTGTGATGACTGCAACAGTGAAACATAAAGAACATAGTACAGTTGTGTACACTTACCATAAATGGTAGATGTTCAAGTTTATTCAATGTTGCAGTCCTGATTATCCTCCCTCCAGCCCTCTGACTTTTCTATATTTTCTACCTATCCTCTTTTTTGGCCATATCTTATGGCAATGGTATTTACTTTTTACTGGAGATGTTCCACACCATGTAATTGCTTCCTGTGTTGGGGGCTCCTGACATCTGTGGCAAGAAAAACTGATGTAATGACGTTGGCTGCATGTTTTATATCCCTGACGACCTGACGTCATGGAAGAGGTGACAGGATCTGACGCAGAAATCCCAAGACTCTGGTATTTGGGCTGACTAAGGGCTAACTGCAGGCAGATAACCCAAGTGTAATGACTGCAACAGTGAATATACTCACGCATCTACATTTATGGTAAGTGTACACAACTGTACTTTTTGCTTTCTCCTTTGCATAAATATTACACCATATTAATTCTTTTTCTTTCCTAAGTCTTTATTTCTTCTTCAGATGTTTCCTGATCTTCCTGTTTCTCCCTGCTTTGAGGACTCACTCCATCCTGCTGTGATATAACCTGTGTTAGACCTTCTACATCACATCCTTCATTTCTCAGGCACTCCAAAACTTCTACTTCTTTTTTTTTAACTTCTACTTTATTGATCTTCTTTTCTACGTTCCAGCTTTGTAATATTATTTTTTTTTATTGTGAAATTTTCCATGTCCGGATGCTTTTGACTGTATTTCTCTTCAAATATCTTTGAGGCTGCCTTCTTTATATTGATTAATTTGGCTTTGTTTGCATAAATATTGCACCCTATCAAATCTCTCTTTCTTTCTCATGTCCATATTTCCTTTTTATACTTTTCATATATCTCTTGTTTTTTTTTGTTTATATTTTCACACTTCCCCAAATGCTTCTTTTTCTAAACCGATCAAGGTTTCTTGATATGTACTGTTTCACAAATCTGTCGTATTAATGAACACAAATTTTCATTTGAAGCTTCTAACAGTTTTTGTTGCGGAAGTATTTTTCTTTCTTCTAATTTTTGTCTTAATCGTTTTGTATATCTTGTGTCTGGAAATTCTGGGATTTTTGCATAATAACAATACATAATTTCTTTCTTATCCTCAATTGTCCAGTTTATCATCTTTATGGCTCTATTTGGATATCAGTTTCTGTGATTTTTTTGTCGACTGCTACTTCCTTCTACAAAAGGGGGCCATCCTCCCCCTGGGCCTGGCCTGGCCTGGCCCCATTGTAGGAATGTTTCCGTATTTTGAAGATTCTACACTGTCATCTTTTTCAGTCCTGGCACCAGTGCGCCAACCAGGATTGGGCACTGTACACCCAGCTATCTTTTTTTAGTTTTTGAACTACTTTTGTCCATGATATATGCTATATAAATACAGTCTATATATCATTGTCGCCTTGGTGAGATTTTTTTGAAAATAGGGTCCACCTCGTCTAGGTACTCACCAAGACTTAAGGATGAATTCAATTTCAGCACTGCTACTCTCCTTTGCTTGCTGACTTTTCATCTCTACATTCGGATTGGTACTATAAGAGTTTGCTGACGTGTTCTCAGGTCATTATTATTAATCCCATCTGCTCCCTCTGTTTTGTTTGGATCCATTTTGCTTAGTTTTTTTTCAGTATAGTCTAATTTGATTCCAGTGTCTGAGGTTGCCTCGGTGTCAGTAGAACAACTTATCACCCTCTTTGTGGAGCAAAACTGTTTTGCATAAGATTTTGTAAATAAATCTATAATCTGTTGTGCCTGAGAATAAATTTTAAAATCTACACACTGTTTATCAATTTGTATGTCTTTACTACTTCTACATCTTGTGTATCTATTCGTATTATGCTCAATAACTTTATATATATTTTTTATTTTTTTCTTGATGTTGTTTCAGACTATGCGCAGTTTAGTTGCTCAACTTTATTTCAGTTTTCAAAAGTTCTTTGTTTGACCTATTTTCCATTTCTTATATTTTTTGTCTCACTTTAATCATGTATCTTGTTCTTATGAAAATATATCCCTGATGTCGTATGTCTTGATCCTTATGTGAAACATTTTTTTATTTTTTGCACTGAATTTGTCTTTGAAAACTTTCCACATTCCTTCTGCAGTTTTTCCACTGAACACATCACTCCAATTAGTTTTACATAATGACTGTTTTACTTCCATATAATCTGCAATTAATCTTCTGTGCGCTGGTTTAGATTTTATTTTGGCAGAATTATCCAGCAACAAATTAATCTTTATAACCTCATGATCACTGCACATTAGTGGTAGTAAAATTTAGCATGAAGTAAGAATAATTTCTTTAGGAACTCAAAAAAAATGTTTAGTATGTTCCATTCCCTGGTAGATTTTTACAATCTGAAGCAACTGCTATTCCTGAACATACGTCGTGAATAATTTCTGCACTAATGTTGCTGAGTCAATATTATTCTATTCTGTTTCAGGTAAATTTATGTTTCCATCACTATTAGTCTTCTGTCCTTTGTTTCATGCAAGAAATACATGAATTCCTCTAGGTCATCAGCACTTGAATTTGGTAGTCTCTACACTCCAACAATTGTTACATGTTCTGGGGATGTCTTTATTGATATTTATCACAGTTACTCAATCTGTAGTGCCGTAGATAAGGGTAAGGTGGTACACACAGCCTATCTAGATCTCACCAAGGCTTTCAACACCATCCCCCACTCTGGAATTATAGACAAACTCACTAAACTACGTATAAATCCCTATGTCACAAGATGGGTTGCCAACTGGCTCACTGACAGAACCCACACTGTGAAAGTAGCAGACTCTAAATCCAGCTTTGGACCAGTGACAAGTGGAGTTCCACAGGGTTGAGTCTGAGGTCCTCTCCTGTTTGATATCTACGTTTCTGAAGTACAGGCTAACACAGAAGGTCTTTGGCTAATAAAGTTTGCAGATGACTGCAAACTAGGAGCCATAATCAAAACTAACGATGTGGACATCTTACAAAAGGGCCTCACTGAGACAGATGCCTGGTGTCAAAGCCATGGCCTCAAGCTCAATGCTAAAAAGTGCATTGTCATCCCTTTTGGTAAAAACTCTGTACCCATGAACTACCACATAGGCGGTAGTCTACTTAACACCGAAAGTGTGACAAGAGTCCTTGGGACACAGGTGGACAGTAGTCTCTCCTTTGATAATCACATTGCCACAGTAGTCAGGAAATCCTTCTACGTGGCACACCTCATCACAAAAGGTTTCTCATCCAGGAAAAAAGAGGTCATTGTTTCCCTCTACTTATCACTCATTAGACCCGTTATAGAGTACAACGCCCCTTTTGGTATGTACCTCACAAGACATCTACAACAACTGGAAAGGCCACAGAAATACCTCACAAAGAGGAATACTGGCCTCAAACAGATGCTGTATGCAGACCATCTCAAAAAACTCCAGTTTTACTCTGTCACATATCGCCTACTCAGAGGTGATCTCTGCCTAACATACAAAGCTATGTCAAACCCAGAGCTGTTGGACATGCTCCACGTAAAGAAATCCCAATCCCTCCGAGCTACACACTCTAGGGACCTAAACCTTGTCACCACAGTAAACAGAACATGCTGGAGGGATAGAGTCCCTGTCCCAGAGACTTCCCATACTCTGGAGCAAACTATCTATATCAAACAAAGCTCCTCATTAGCACTCTTCAAGAAAAATCTTGATGATTGGATGGGAGATAGGAAATTCAACACGGGGATCACTTCTGTGGCTCTGCTTGACAGGGGCACAGGAAAATAATTTTCTTGTGTGGCAAAAGCCAGATTACCGTTTGGCTAGGCTTTTATAGGCCTTAGGGCCAATAGCCTAGTACCTACCTATGAACCTAATGGTATTACCACTTAACACGTGGTAATCACAGGTCTCATAGCAATCTTTAATTCCTATCATAACATCTCCACTTGATTTTTTTGTTAGACTGTCTGTTACAGTAAAATCCCAATCCCTCCGAGCTACACACTCTAGGGACCTAAACCTTGTCACCACAGTAAACAGAACATGCTGGAGGGATAGAGTCCCTGTCCCAGAGACTTCCCATACTCTGGAGCAAACTATCTATATCAAACAAAGCTCCTCATTAGCACTCTTCAAGAAAAATCTTGATGATTGGATGGGAGATAGGAAATTCAACACGGGGATCACTTCTGTGGCTCTGCTTGACAGGGGCACAGGAAAATAATTTTCTTGTGTGGCAAAAGCCAGATTACCATTTGGCTAGGCTTTTATAGGCCTTAGGGCCAATAGCCTAGTACCTACCTATGAACCTAATGGTATTACCACTTAACACGTGGTAATCACAGGTCTCATAGCAATCTTTAATTCCTATCATAACATCTCCACTTGATTTTTTTGTTAGACTGTCTGTTACAGTAAAGACATGTATACCTTAAACAGAACTGGTTTCCAGTCATTGTTCTTTAACCATGTTTCACCAACAATAACAGCATCAATCTTATGGGAACATAGCAAATTTTTAGTAAAAAAAAAAATATTATTAATGATCCTAGCTTTAACGTCCATCAGAGATGCATCAAGTGTTGCTTTCTGTCAACTGTTAAATTTTTGACCAAGCAAAAATCCTACCTTATGTTTGTCAAATATTTCAAAATATCTGCTGCGAATATTCTCTTCTGTGATCTTGACAAATGCACCTCATCCTGTCTGAATACACATGTGCCCAAAATTAGACTTGGATGCTCTGCAAATTTCCGTTTTTTAAAATGGGACATTTTTTTCATGTAGGTATTGACACCAAAAATCTTTTCATTCACTGTGACCTGACTCTCCTTTCTACATGTGATTTGTGAAAAATACATCCTAACACCATTACAAGCTGTACTATCTAAGAGGGCTGTAAGTTCCCTACTAACAGTCAGTCTCCTTGCAGATGAAATCATTTGTACGGACTTTAATAAAAACAGATCCACACTTCCTTATTTTAAGGTGTTCCAAGGCTTGTCTCACATCCTCTATTTTTGCTCCTGGCAAGCATAACACTGTTCATTGTTCGTTATCTTCTCTGGAGATGTAATCATCATTTCCTCTAATAATTGAATTTGCAATTAGAATATCTTTTCTGACCAGATCTGAAGAATCTTCAACTACTAATTAAGTAACATCTGCTTTATCAATTGTTAAAAAGGAATGCTCTTCATCACAATTCTTGTTATTAAATCTACTGTTTTTATTGTGTATTACATTTGCAAGCATACACTTATCTAGCTGGCTGTATATCACAGATTGAGCCATGTTGTCAACATCTGTCTTTCTCATTTTTTTTCATATAGTAATGTGCTTCAATTCTTCCATGTTCAATTTTGATTTCTTCCTTTTCACTTGCCCCTTTCCTTTTTTTCTGCCTTCTCTGTATGAAAAATGCTGCCTTTGTCTGTAGGCTGAAGGTTTTCTGATAGAAAAATGTTATCACTCACTGTGGTCTGCGTGATACATAAGAAAATAGTGTCCTTTGTAGTATGCATTCTATTTACTTTACAGGCATTTATTAGTTTCTTTTTCCTTGCTCTTGTGAATTTCTTTATTTCTTTTATTTTATTTCCTTGTAAACAATTAGAATCCTCAGATTTCTGAATACTTGCATCTGTAATTCTAGAGGTGTCAGAGGCATTGTCTTGTTTCATATGGGTTGAGTGATCTTTGCAGACAATAGATGCATCCTTTCCTAAATGTGCTTTGTTTACTCTTTGTCCACCATTGTTTATCTCACCAGTCTAGTCATTAATGTATATAACAGCAATTCTCCAAGCCATGCCAGTTGCACATATGCAATTGTCATCGGTAAGTCTATATTTACTGCTAATAATGGTAAGCAAATCATCCAGCTTTTGACATGAGGAACAGGGAATCACCAGTGTTGTAAGGTGTTACCTTTAAATATACATAGCATTTATTACTCTGTGGTGGTGCTGCGGTAGCGTTGTCGCCTCATAGCAAGACGTTGTCCCGTTCGATTCTCAGCTAGAGCATCTTCTGTGTGGAGGCATACGTGAATGGGCCGTGCCTTCGTTGAAGGTTGTGCGTCAGGGTTGGTAACCCGGTACGTAAAAATCCACTACCAATCATTAGAGTACCGCAGTTCCGCTGTGGCGACCCCTAACCAGGAAAAAGCCGAAAGATACAAACACTGTAAAAGATATTTGTGCTTTAGCAAGTCATTAATGGCATACTCATTTAAGGAATTCATATTCAGCTTCAAATGAATAAAACATTATAAAAGAAAAGAATAACCAAAATTGGTCACCTCAGAATTCAGGGAGAACTTAAATCAACTTCTATTTGTATCATTTATTTTATGTATTATTTATTGACATTTGGTGACTGGGAAAGTCCGACTGGGTCAGAAACACATTTTCAGCTGAGGCCTGGGGAGAATAACTCCACAGTACAAAGTTTGGGCAATAAAGGTTTAAACAATAGTAATATGAAGACATAGCATACATTTTTAAACATAGATTAAAATTACAATATTGGCAAAAAATTATACAGTCAAAGATAAGAGTGACTTTAACATTTATGATTAAATGGAAAAGGTAATTATTTGAGAAAACAGTTTATAATAGTAGCTTGATTACTAAGCACTCAATTTATGGAAGTAGACTGTTTTGACTTTCAAGCAGTAGGGATGAAAGAGTGATGAGAAATTCAAGGATTAGTAGTAAAGGAAATTTGGGGTTAGAAGAGGGGTAAAGAGATGAAGGGGGAGATTAGCGTAGAAAGTTGCTTTAGGATATATTGAGGAAAGATTATAGTGTGGGAATAGTGGAGGTTGATTTGAGTACTATTACAGCTACATTTGGGTGAGAAGTTGTAGCTAGGTATAGTTGAGGAAGTTAAAAACCAGGATAGAGTGAGAAGAAAAAAGACTGAAGATATAGTGGAGGATGGGAAGTATTGTTAGTGGCTAAGGTAAGCTTAAATGATATAAGATAGATAACTGACTCTACTGTCGATACTATTGAATAGGATAAAAGATGGATAGAAGGCATGAGGGTGAGAGGAAGAAGGTCTGGAGGATTAGAAAAGTTGGTGTGTTTATGCTTAGGAGCATGGGCAAATGTGGGTGTTCAGGTAGTAGTCTCTTTCAAAGTTAATTTGTAGGTCTTAAGGGATTCAATGGCACGCATATTTGGAGGTAGGGCATTCCATAATTTAGCAGTGGCATTCATATATATATATATATATATATATACAGACATATATATGATTTGCTCAGCTCTTTTGGTAGATTTTTACCCTAGTTGTTAGTGGAGCAAAGGTTTCTGGTTGGGATGTAAGGCAATAAGATAGATTTCAGTGCAGGGCAGCTATCTGGATTGTAAATTATTTTGAGAGCTAGAGATAATTGTACTAGATTCAGGTAGTGAAGGAATTCTAGCCAGCTTAGTTTTTTTTTTAGGGTATCACAATGGTGGGTACGATGAGGTACACCAGTTGCGAATTTGGCAGTTGTGTGATAGCATGATTGTAGTTTGTTCTTTAGAGTTGTATGAAGATCAGTAAGAACGGGCCCCATATAGGAAGTTAGGAAGTAGGAGGGTGTTGGCAAGTGTTATTTTAGTGGAAGCATCCATAAACTGTTTCAGTAAAGTTTGCCAAGTTTGGTATGTGTGTTTTTTTTTAATTTTATCAGATATGTATTGTTCAAAGGTGAGCTTATTATCTATAGTGATGCCTAGAAGTTTTGCCTGGGTTACTAAGTCAATCTGAGTTTTGTGAAAGTAATTTGAAGTCATGTGTGAGTGGCTTTGGAAAGAAGAGTAGTAGCTTAGTTTTATTTGGATTAAGTGGTAGTTGTGCATCGTTTAACCAGGTTTTGATAGAGGTGAGGGCATTTTGTGTAATAGTTAAGAGATAACCGGGGTTGTTGGAAGTGGGGATAATAGTGGCATTGTCAGCGTATTGAATGATTGTGCTTTGTTGGGAGGCTGTATGAAATTTGTTAATAAATATATTGAAAAGCTGGGGTCCAAGAATGGATCCTTGGGGAGACTCCTCTTCTATTTACCTGGTATTTACATATACTGGTTTGCCGTATTGTTGCCTCTTGGTTTAATAGTTGAAAAAAACATTTTTGAGTACCATGGGAGCAGCCTAGTGAAACGAGTTATTGTAATAGTTTAGAATGTGACACTGTATCAAAGTCATTTGATAGGTATAGTAAAATTACTGATGTTAATTGCCCTGGTCAATGGCTTTTTAAACAGTATCTGTGAAGGATAGTAGTGTTGTAGTGGTACTTTGTGCAGGCCGAAAATCATGTTTGGTATGTGTAAGGAGATTGTTGTCTTAAGAGGAATTTTATTAGTTGTGTGTATGCATTTCTTTAATAGTTTAGATAGGGGGGAGAGGTTAGAGATAGGTCAATATCTGGATATTTCCTGTTTTTTTCCTCCTTTATGTAAGGGAAAGATGATAGATTTTTTCCAGGGCTTGGGACATAGAATTCAGTGATAGACCTATTTATCAGAATACTTACAGGGTAGCAAATTTTAGATATTCTAATGGAAGATTGTCTGCAGGCAAGGACATGGCTTTAGTTTTAAAAGTAGTTTTTGTACTAGTAAGGTAGGTACAGCTTGTAGAGAGCTTGTGAGGGAGGAGTTTGAGCTGAGATGACTAATGTGGAGTCGGTGTGAGTTATATTTTCTGTATGGTTAGAATTATTTTAGGGTGAGGAGAGGTTTGTAAGTGGGAGTTAAACATGTCGGCTATTTCAGATGGTTCTTTATCTGGGGCAGGAGAGGGGTTTTGAGATGTCCCTGGAGAAAGAAATTTTGATACAGATTTCCAGAATTTTCCAAGGTTGGTGGTTTGGCAGTTTAATTTTTTTTTTTTTTTTTGCTTGGTTTTGGAGTTGCTTGAATTTTAAGTGGTCAGTTTCATTTTTTTTTTCTCTTTGCCATTCTTTCCAGACTCTGTCCCTAGCTAGTAATATTTGTTTAGTGGATTTTGTAAGACACAGTGCATGGTTTGTTTTAATCCTTTTAGTTTGTAGAGGAGCTAAGCTGTTGAGAGTATCTAGGAAAATTTTGTTTAAGTGACTTATGGCATCATCCATGAGAGTGTTTTTAGTGGGGACCAGTTTATAGTTTTTAGGATATTCTTAGGGCTGTTTGTTGAAATTGGTTAAGTTTCTAGAGATTTTATAAATGTGTTTTTTAGGCATACCTGTGGGAGTTCTGTAAGTATAGGCTGGTGAGTGCTCACTTGGGGTATTTGGTAGAATATCAGAGTTGGAGTATTTAAGTGGGTCATTTACTGGGACCCAATCAACAGTTGCACCTAGTTGTTTTTTGTTGTCTACTCTGGTACTGCAGGAAATAAGCTGTGTGAAGCTATGGAGGTAAATATTGTCTGTTGGAGGAACAGTGTTCATGTTTTGCCAGTTAACGTTTCTGTCGTTCATTATAATAGTTTCATGGGGAGATGTTATTTGAAAGCCCGGAGAGAAAGTCTTCAAGAGCTGGGATGTTTTGGCCAGGAGGTATGTAAACTACTCCAAGGCTTATGTGTTTAGAGTTGTTTGTGTATGGATGTCAGGAATATTTCAGCTTTACCAAAAGTCGGGACAGATTTGGAGAAGGGGTAATTTATAAGCTGGAGCGATAGATTAATGCCACCCCTCCTCATTTTATGTATGTTCTGTGTTTTCTCAGAATGCTGTATCATGGAGGGACAGTTTCATAGTCCTGAATATGTGGTCTTAGCCAAGTCTCAGTGACTGCTGCTATGTCTGGGGAGTGGAATGTTTGCCATGCATGAAATTCTGTAATTGTGTTTTTAGACATTTTTTTTTTTGCTGGAAGATGATTGTAGGGAGATGGCTGGTTGTGTAGTTCCAGGGTTGGAGTGAATATCACCAGACTGTAAGAGATGAATTATGATATGGTGAAGAAGTGTGTCTTTGTTAGTGTACCTGGAGTATTTATCTAGTGTTAATTTTATTTTGTTTGGTGAGGAAAGGTAATAGAGTTTAGTAAAATGAGTTGAACTGTATTCTGTTAAGTAAGATGTAATGTTAGATTAACTATTCATATGGATGTTAATAGGTAGGCATAGGGCAGATGTTTTTATAGGAGCTAATGGTGGTATACTGTTAAAAGTGGTGGCTTGTTGGATTAAGCCAAGTAAGGTGAGTAGAGTTGCAGAAAAAATTAGGTGTTGTGGGGAGGAAAGCATATTTTAGCTGTATATAGGGCAGAAAATATGTAAGGTACATGTTGTATCTTTTGGATTATCCCGGTTAGGGGTCGCCACAGCGGAACTCCGGTCCACTAATGTTTGGTAGTGGATTTTTAAAGTAAGGTACATAAATAAGTATAAATTATATTTTAGCCGTTTTAGCTGTGTGAAGGTCAGCAAGGAAGTAATATATGTGTGTAATTATAAAGGAAGAAAAATAGAAGTAAAAAAAGGTGATGTATATATTTAGGAGGAATGGGCGTATATTATTGTTATAGTGTGTATGTAAAAGTAATTCAAAGTTAAATGGAAATTGTGATTTAGGTATAGGAAGGTTTTTTGTTATATAGGTATGAGTTAATTGGATTATGGTGGTGAGTGGGAGGACTTATGGTGACTATAAATGTAACTGATAGGGATTGGGTGGAAATAAGGGTAGGGGAGTGGAGTGAGCCCAAGTGTAGCAAGGGCAAACGGAGCGGGATGGCCCTTGTTTGCAGCAGCTTAGTCCACAGAAACAGTCCGTAAGCCACTGACAAACAATATACAACTAAATACTAAAGTAACTACAGTAAAGCTGTTACTGTGACCATGCAAGTTCTGAAAGCCCGAAAAAATCTCTTTTTAACAGTAAAGATCAGTAAATCACAAAGACGGGAGTTTAGGTAAGTTTTGGACAGGATTGTTTAGTTAAGCCAGTAGATGGAATGAATACTTGTGCCTTAACTTACAAGCGCTTTGTAACCCACATCCCTGAAAAACATGCAGGCATGATGTTTTTGTCAGATGATTTTTTTAAGTTTTATTTTGAAGCTAGTTCATTTGTTGACTCATCTTATTTCTTTTGGAAATTTGTTCCATTGGAAGGTGCATTTTTAGAGAAGGCTGTTTCAGTAGTGGCTAATTTGTAAGGCAGTCTGGCTAACTGAATGCATCTTGCCTTTTTAAGAGCACGATTACACTCCTGATATTTGAAGGTGGGCAACATCCATTATTGTCACTTGTAAGGGTGATGCACAGTAGCTTATTTCTTTATGAAACTGTAAGCCATTTAGCATTCTTAATTGTAGTGCAGTGGTATTCTCTGTTAATTAGGTTGAAACCTAATAATCTGATGATGTAAATCTTTGTTTATTCATTACCATTAGGACTTCGGTTCCATCCTTGGAAACGATACAGCTGTTTCCAAGCTCGCGCCAGCCAAAAACTCTCAGCTAAGACCTACCCCTATTGCTTCTCTTCTTGTTACTTCCGACCTTAAGGTTGATTTTTCAGTTTTAGCAACTATTTTTGGCATCCCTAAGGTCCACAAATGTGTTTCCAACCCGCCCTTCAGGCCTATTGTGTCTGGTGGTAAGTCTAAAACTTTTCCTATTGGCATGGTCATTGACCAGTGGACTAAACCATTATATGAGAAAATTCCCCACCTTGTTAAAGATTCTTGGTCCTTCTTAGGAAAATTATCTCCTGAACTATGGGATAAGGATTTAATTTTTTTGACCATCGACGTGGTCAACTTATTCTCTTGCATCCCGAAAGACATAGGGCTGGTATATTTTGAAAACAGTCTTCGATCCATTTCTGGTTTTACTTTGGATCGAATTTGTGTTTTAGTCGACATGATGTCTTTGGATGTCCTTCAAGAATGCAACTGCAGTCATAACATATGGGTTGTCCTGCCTCAGGCAGCCCTCGGTCGGCCGGATTCCAAAGTCTGGGTCCGACGTCGGCTGATGTCGCATTTCTCTCCGATGTCAGAGCGGCTGGAGTACATAAGCATCAGCCGACGCCATTTTCTTCAGTCTTTCTTGCCGCGCGGTGCCCGAAGCAGAAGCAGTTCGCAAGTGCCGGTCGGTCAGCTCCTGTATTTTTCGAATCCGAAGTCATCAAAAAAGCTAAGTACCCCGTTGGGGACCTTTTCTTGCCTCAGCCGATGTCAGAAATTACTGAAAAAGTTAATAATTGTCTGTCTTGTGGTAAACAAATACCTCATAAGGATTTCCACTCTTACTGTCTTCCTTGCCTTGGCCCAGACCACGACGTCTTGGCTTGTGTCGCCTGTGCTCGCTTCAACAAGCGCACTCTCAGGCGCCGGGCGGAGTTCGCTGAAGACTTTTTCGGCGAAAAATTTGCGTATACAATGCCGTCGGATATTCCGACATCGCAAACGCCCAAGAAACGAAAAGACCGGGACCGACATCCTCGGCCCGCGTCTACTACCGACTCCACGCCAAAACCTACCGTGAGTGCTCCGGTTCCCTCTGAGATGGTTATTCCACCGCTCCGAACCGAAGACACCGCAATACCGACGACTCCGATACCAGATACCACTCCGACGCCAGTTATAGATTTTCCTCCGGATACTGAAACCGAGGAAATGCCAGAGACCATTGCTGTAGATAAAGTCACTCCTGCACGTGGAGCTGCCAGGCCTCCTATGGCCATGTCTATTAAGGCCTACACTCGGGCTACGGCAGCCAGCAAGACTAAGCACCTTACAGCAAAAACCTTGACTCAAACTACTCCTGAGACACAAATCATGTCTATGGCCGCAGACTTAATTTCCATGATTAGAGGTTCACAGGCCCATCCTGAGAGAGCATCCCAGCCTCCTCCAGATAAGAGGCCCTGGGTTGATCCCTCTGAACCTATCCCTACAGATGATGACTCTGAGGACTCTATCCACTCCGAGGGCCAGGAAGACCTCTTTCAGACCTATGAGGACTCGGATGCAGAGGATTCCATCCCCTCAGCCTCCCCTCCTGAGGATATTTCTTTTGGGGAGGTTCTGCATACCATGAGGGAACATTTCAAGTGGCAAGGCCAGGAATATTCTGATTCCAGAAAGCACCTTCGAACCTTCCTTAAAAAGCCCCAGCACAGGCCCCTAGCTATTCCTCCTGTGCTTGATGTTTTGGATGATCTATATTCTGACCCCAGTGTTACCCCTGATTCTCTTCCTCCTGCCCCAGCCAAGCCAGACAGATATTACAGGGTCCCAGACACACATTCCCATTTGTTCAGGGCCCATACTGTTGATTTAGAAACTATTTCTCAGGGACCTAAAGGTGTTTCAGCTTCCACCTCTAAAAATCCTTTGCCTTCCAACAGGGAAGCTAGGTCATTAGAGAGATGGGGGAAAAAGGTCTACACCTCCACCACTTTATCTATGAGAGCTTTGAATTGCCTTTTTCATATGTTACAATATCAGGATTTCCTGTTAGAAGATTTACAGAAAACATTGGCCTCCCCTGAGCCTTTAGACAGGAAGTCTTTGCAGGAAGCTGTACATAATTCTCAGCAAGTCAGCAATCACTTTCTGCAGTGTGGATATGATGCATTGGAAGCTTCATGTAGGGCAGCTATGACAGGGGCAGTCATTTGTAGACATGCATGGTTAAAAGAACAACCTCTACCACATCATGTTAAGGCAAAACTTCTGGATGCACCCTTGGAAAAGAACAAACTTTTTTGTGCTAATGCTAAAGATGTGTTAAAGTCCATCGTAGAAAAAGCAAAATCAGTTCAGATGGTCAAAGATTTCCTCCAGGTTCAGCCCCCCAGATTCAGCAGGAATTGGCCTTCAAAGAACTGGTCCTTTCCGAATCCTGAAAAATTTCAAAGGGGTAAAAACAGGCGTGGCCGTGGAAGAGGACAATACAGAGGTTCTTACAGGGGACGACAATGGCAGCCTGCAAACCAAAGAAGTGACACAGGGGTCTCCCCTGCCCCTCAGACACAATCTCAATGACTTTCCTCTACAACCGCCAACCAGGGAGCAAACAGAAGCGCCCTTGGGCGGAAAATTATCTCTGTTTTCAGACAATTGGCACAGATTGACAAAAGACAAATGGATTTTGGACATTATAGACCAAGGTTACAGGTTCCATTTTCACACCTTACCCAGAAAACAGGGCATGCCAAACCTACCACAAAACCAGAGGGCAGAGGCTATCAAGCAAATTTCTCTGCTGGCTCAGATAAAAGCAATAGAAAGAGTACCACAACAAGAACAAGGCCAGGGGTTCTACTCAAGACTGTTCCTTGTTCCAAGAAAAGAAACTCAATGGAGACCAATACTGGATTTGTCCGCATTAAACACTTTTCTCATAGTACCAAAGTTCAAAATGCTGACTCTACAGCAACTCCTTCCCATGCTGGGCAAGGGTTCTTGGCTGATTACTCTGGACCTCAAGGAGGCATACCTGCATGTCCCTATCAGACTCAGCTGCAGAAGATATCTCAGATTTCTTGCAGGGCCAGAGCATTATCAATTCTCAGCATTGCCATTTGGCTTATCTACTGCGCCCAGAGTATTCACAAAATGCCTGGCTTCAGTAATTGCTCATTGCAGGCTCCAGGGGATCCAAATTTACCCGTACCTGGACGACTGCCTTATACAAGCGGACGACAGACTGATGTTGACAAAAAACTTGAACTATGTCATACAATTACTTCAGGCTCTGGGATACACAGTCAACTTTCAAAAGTCAAGACTTCAACCATCCCAGCAAATAACCTTCTTAGGAGCCAATCTGGACACAGCCTCTCAAATGGCTTACCTGACAGAAGACAAGCAAGAGAAGTTAACTCATTATTTCAAGGGTTTGGCAAAACTCACCCAGATGACTGCAAGGAGATTCCTACAGGCCCTGGGTTACATGGCATCCTGCATTCTCCTGGTTCCATTAGCAAGGCTACACATGAGAAAGCTTCAATGGTACTTAAAAAGCCTATGGTGTCAGCACAACAACAACTTAGAGGCAACCATACCGCTCATTCCATGCCTACAAAAGGAATTCCTATGGTGGGCCTCGGTAAGCCAGGCAAACACAGGTATGTCATTCAAAAAACCTCAGATAACACAGACCATGACCACAGACGCCTCAGACGTTGGATGGGGGGCGCATATGGAGGGCAGATGCATACAAGGACAATGGTCTCCAAAGGAAACACATCTGCATATAAACCAAAAAGAAATGCTGGCAGTAAAGCATGCCATCGAGGCCTTTCAACAACAACTTCAACAAGGCCATTTACTGATACGGACAGACAACACCACTGTGATGTGGTATATAAACAAGCAAGGGGGCACCCATTCCTACCCCCTTTGCAGACTGACAATGAATCTTTGGGAAAAATCACTGAGTCTGAACATACACTTACAATCCCAGTTTGTTCCAGGCAAAGACAATGTGCTGGCAGACAGCCTAAGCAGGAATTTCACACATCCTCACGAGTGGAGGTTACACCCAAGGATCTTCACACAACTCACCTCGACATGGGGCAGGCCAGAAGTAGACCTATTTGCCTCTCACCTCAACCATCATCTGCAAAAATTCTGTTCAAGGACATACCATCCACATGCTTGGAAAATAGATGCTCTTTCATTCAACTGGAACTTCCTAAAAATCTATGCATTCCCACCTCTGCCACTGATGACCACAGTATTACTGAAGATCAAAGCAGAGAGACCGAAGGGGATCCTAATAGCTCCAGACTGGCCAAGACAGCACTGGTACCCGCTACTACAGAGCATATGTCACAACAAGAAGTGGGCCCTTCCCCAATGGCCCCTACTTTTGACTCAGCACAACTTCAAAACAGTGCATCCAAACCTTCAGACACTGCAGCTGACAGCCTGGGAGATCCCATGAATAACCTCAATCTATCTCTCTCCAAGGAAGTTCAGCGGATACTAACAGAAGCTCGAAGACCATCCACCAGAAAGGTTTACTTGGCAAAATGGAAGAGATTCAGCATTTGGAACACCAGCAAGGGTCATGATGCATCACTATTGAACATTCCACTCATCCTGGAATATTTGGCAGATATGCTTCAGAATGGACTCTCATATTCTTCCATAAAGATACATGCTTCAGCTATTTCAGCTAGATATAACACTGATCCACCTGTGTTTTCACATCCTTTGCTAAGGCAATTCCTTAGGGGAATCAAGAACATTAAGCCACCAAGAAAGGCTCCAGTGCCAGCTTGGGACCTCAACTTTGTCCTGGAAAAACTGACTCTACCTCCTTTTGAACCAGCAGCTTCAGTGGACTTACAATTCCTCTCATGGAAGACAGCTTTCCTGTTGGCAATTACCTCAGCAAGAAGGGTTTCAGAACTACAGGCCCTAATGGCAATACCACCGTTCATAATCTTTCACCGAGACAGGGTCTCCTTAAGAACCAACCCTACCTTTATGCCAAAGGTGGTATCCAGGGTTTCTTTAAATCAAGCTATTCATCTGCCTGCTTTCTTCCCCAATCCTGAAAACAAAGGGGAAAGACTGTTACATACCTTGGACATTCACAGACAACTTCGCTACTACCTGGACAGAACCAAGACCAGTAGGAAGTCTGATCAACTTTAGTACAAGGAAAGCAATTTCAAAACAGACTATTTCAAAATGGATTGGACATTGCATCAGATTTTGTTATTCCTTCCATGGGAAGACTGTTCCAGTCAATGTCAGACCACACTCCACCAGAGCTACAGCCACCTCTACAGCTTTCTTAAGAGGGGTGCCTACAAAGGACATTCTAGAAGCTGCTACATGGAGCTCCGTGCATACATTCTCCAAACACTACAATCTCCCTCTATACTCCTGATCCAGAGCAGGCTTTGCTTCAGCAGTCCTGCAGGGTTTGATTGCCACACCATCTCTTTCCTAGAGCATTCCTCCTCCCCCAGCTAAGCTATGGTATTCTACCCATATGTTATGACTGCAGTTGCATTCTTGAAGGACATAGTACAGTTTTGTACCTACCATAAATGTAGATGTCCGATAGATATGTAACTGCAGTCAGATTTTCCCTCCCTCCATACCCCTCTATGCCTTGGGTCCACTCCTATCCCTGTTCCTCTTAGCTGGGGATATCTGTTATGGTGTATCTGTTTATTGCTTACTTATTTGTTTGGAATCCTGTTTTTCCCTTCCAATTTGATTACAGCCTTCCTTGGAGGGCACCTGGCATCTGGGGCAAGAAACATTGAAGAAAATGGCGTCGGCTGATGCTTATGTACTCCAGCCGCTCTGACGTCGGAGAGAAATGCGACATCAGCCGACGTCGGACCCAGACTTTGGAATCCGGCCGACCGAGGGCTGCCTGAGGCAGGACAACCCATATGTTATGACTGCAGTTGCATATCTATCGGACATCTACATTTATGGTAGGTACAAAACTGTACTTTTTGGACCACAATTTTATTAGTTTTGAAGGAGAGTTTTACAGACAGACCAAGGGGGTGGCGATGGGTGCCTCCTGTGCACCCATCTTCGCCAATCTTGTTATGTATGAGTGGGAGAAACTTTTTTTGTTTTCTTTTCCACATTTTTCCAATATCTCCTTTTACAGTAGATATTTGGATGATTTATTCATCCTATGGAAGGGGCCTGTTCCTGTTTTTATGGATTACATTAATCAAACCACAGATTTTTTACATTTTACTCATCAGTTTTCTTCTAATGGGATGGCCTATTTGGATACTTTTATCAGTCATTCTTGTAATGGATTTGATTCTAGGATATATCGTAAGAACACCTTTTCGAACAACTATTTGTATTTTTCAAGTGATCATCCCAGGCATACCTTTAAGAATATATTCAAGGGGCAATGCGTTAGAGCTGCCCGCATGTCATCTACCAAATCTGTTATGGTAAAGGAATTGGAATATATTAAATCTATGTTTTTAGACAGGGGTTACCCGAATGTTATGTTAAATGATGTTATTTCTTATGTTACACGTGAATGGGGTAACAAATTCTTTCCTATTTTAGGGAAGGGTGACTTGTTTAGGAACAATTCTTTACCCTCTCCTATGGATAGGTCTAGAGTTTGTGTATTGACATTTTCTCCATATGTGCAATATATCAAAAATATTATTTTTGAATGCTGGAGATTATTACAATCCGACAATGATTGTGTTAATATTTTGGGCAGTCAACCCAGTTTTGTGTTTAGAACAGGTCCAAACATTAAAAACCTTCTTGAATTAAAGAAAGAACCTAGATTTAGTCTTGGTACTACAAAGAAATGTGGACACTGTGGTCAATGTTCGTCAGTGTTTGAAACTAGTGGGATTAGATTGGATAATTTAAATAAAATATATGTTAAAAGTAATGGTGGCAATTGTCACACCCCCCGAGTGGTATATCTAGCAGTATGTTCCAAATGTTCAGTGTTTTACATCGGAAAGACCGAGAGGCCTTTTAGAAAACGTATTTACGAACATTTGTATAAAATTAGAAAATGTGACCCCAAGAATGCCCTAGCTCAGCATGTGTCAGTTTACGATAACACCCATTATTTTAAGTTTTTTATTATAGATAGGGTTGATATTGCCCCTAGTGGGGGGAATTGGAAAGCAAATCTGGCCAAAAAAGAGGCTATTTGGCAGTTTAGAACTATTGCTACTTGTTACCCAGGGGTAAATGATTTTATTAGTATTAAGCCTTTTTTGCAAGCTTAAAAATATATATACATATATATTTTTTAGATTTTAATTAATGTAGTAGATTTTACTTATGTATATTTGTATTTGTGCTGGGTAGGTTACATATACAATATTGGGATTTTTATAGTGAGAACTGTCATGAATGTTTCTTTAAGAAGTTTGGCGCCTAATTCAATAGAACTGTGTATATAATTGAGCCTTATTCCTCTGTTCAGGGTTCTGATGAAGTCTAATTTTAGATGAAAGCGCTTAACCCTGGTTTTCTGTCTTTGGTCTGTGTTTGCGTTTGAATAAACATTTTACGGTTGGTATCCAGTGGATTTCTTCGCTCAGTGGACATTTTTTCATCTGACAAGTGTGCAGTTGTGAGTTGATACCTTTGGGCAACCTGTATTATTAAATACTAAAGTAACTACAGTAAAGCTGTTACTGTGACCATGCAAGTTCTGAAAGCCCGAAAAAAATCTCATTTTAACAGTAAAGATCAGTAAATCACAAAGACGGGAGTTTAGGTAAGTTTTGGACAGGATTGTTTAGTTAAGCCAGTAGATGGAATGAATACTTGTGCCTTAACTTACAAGCACTTTGTAACCCACATCCCTGAAAAACATGCAGGCATGATGTTTTTGTCAGATGATTTTTTTTAAGTTTTATTTTGAAGCTAGTTCATTTGTTGACTCATCTTATTTCTTTTGGAAATTTGTTCCATTGGAAGGTGCATTTTTAGAGAAGGCTGTTTCAGTAGTGGCTAATTTGTAAGGCAGTCTGGCTAACTGAATGCATCTTGCCTTTTTAAGAGCACGATTACACTCCTGATATTTGAAGGTGGGCAACATCCATTATTGTCACTTGTAAGGGTGATGCACAGTAGCTTATTTCTTTCTGAAACTGTAAGCTATTTAGCATTCTTAATTGTAGTGCAGTGGTATTCTCTGTTAATTAGGTTGAAACCTAAGAATCTAATGTTGTAAATCTTTGTTTATTCATTACCATTAGGACTTTGGTTCCATCCTTGGAACCGATACAGCTGTTTCCAAGCTCGCGCCAGCCAAAACTCTCAGCTAAGACCTACCCCTATTGCCTCTCTTCTTGTTACTTCCGACCTTGTTTGCCGCATTCCTAGTCAGACATGTTAGCCGTCTCTCTCAAAGCTAAGTAGAAAATTGTTAATTTTAAGACAGTTTCTCTTCAAAATTATTTAATTTTTAGTTGTTAGCATTTTCTCACTGTCACCTATAACCTAAGCCTATTTCCTATCCTTTTCCTTGGTAATTAAATTTTTTACCTTTATTGGTACTGTCCCTCTCTTCTGTCTTTGACAGGCCTTTCCTATTTACAAGTAGTATTTTTTTTTTTGTTTTTAAGTAACATCATTGGTAGTTTCTCCCTTAATTTTTCTATAGGATCGCCTTTTTGCCTTACTATGTCAGACAAAGCTAAGTTGGGATTTAAACAGTGTGACAAGTGTGGACGTAAGATGCCTAACTCAGATACACATGTTCGTTGTGTCTACTGTTTGGGCATGGATCATGTTAATGCTGACTGTGACATTTGTGCTAGTTTTAGTAATTGTACACTAGTAGAACGTAAAAATAAACTTATCTTAAAAAGATACCTTTTTCAAAGGCTTTATTTGGGTTGGAGGTCTCACCTCCTCCAAAGACTAAAAAACATAAGGAAAAACAGATTACTCAAGACACCTTTTTCGGAGGCTGTGTCTGAGTTGGAGGTCTCACCTTCTCCAAAGACCAAAAAACAAAAAAAAAAAACATAAGGACAAACGGAGTCGCGCGGTTCCTGCATCTCTGTCAGTTACGGGACCGAATCGGCTCCATGCGTCGCCAGCGCCCTCGGCGCAGACCTCTTCAGCACCAGGCTCTGTGTCTTCTCCCTCGGTGCCGTGCATCATATTCACCCCTATTTCGGTTCCAACCTCAGCACCACTGACTTCGGTGCTGTCCTTGGATCTGCCATCAGCTCCGATAACTGTACCTGCTTCGGCACCATCCCCACCCACTGTGCTGACAGTTTCTTCGGCTCCATCAGCTTCAAAACTCGAATACCTGCCCAAGGACAAGATACTTCCACTCTGGTGCATACTGTCTCAGTTCCGACAGCAGTGTATTCCCTGTAGGCACCGTCCACCCTTGCTGCATCGGCAACTGTGGAACTGATGCTCTCCCGAAGCAGTGCTTGGACCATCCGTAGCTTGGTACCTAGCCCGGCACCTGTTTTCTCGCTGGTGCCATCTATGTCCACGGCTCGGACAGCTTCCAGTTCTCTCAGAGCTCCTCACCTGGGGGTGGACCCCTCACAGTGATGTGTGACCCCGGTTCCGGACTCCCATCTCTCCTCAGATGGGCCTGCTGTACAGGTAGTGGACTCTGTCAGCACCATTGACATCAGTATCATAACCCTCCCCTAGCATGCACCTCTCCTAACCCTCTATTTCGGGACCCTGGGCACGGGAGTCACAAGAACCTTCTTTGAAGGGAACCCCTTCTCTGGAGTCCTCAGAAGATACCACTGGGGAGCCACCCTGGAAGAAACTGTGCAAGAAGTACCTTGATTCACCGGAGGAATCTATCACTGAAGACACTGATTGTGATGAGGGGGGAGGGTCCCCACGGTCTTCCCCAGATGACATCTCATTCTGAGACATTCTCGAAATCCTCAAGCAGCAGGGAGACTGGAAGTCCTGTAACCCTTCCTCTGAGGAATCGGTGTTCCTGCAGGCCTTCTGTGCCTGGCCATCTACTTCCTGGGTGACTCCACCGGCAGATGACCTTGTTAAAGTCTTTGTGCAGCGTGCCTGGAAGTCCCCGGACAACGTAGAACCTGTCCCTCAGAGGCCAGACAAAAAATTTTATCTACACTTGAAGACCAGCCCCACTGGTCCTAACAGTTGACAGTTGATTCTGTGGTCATGGCGGCAGCCACCAAGAGGGAACTGGCAGAAGATAGTTCCACCATCCATCCTCCAAACAGAGAGTCCTGGACCATGGACAGAACAGGGAAATGGACCTATGCTTCAGCGACTTTCGCTATTCAGTCGCTGTTCTATCTGGCAGACTTTACTCGCCTCCAAAGAAGCCTAATTTCTGAAATGTTTCCCTCTTTGATGGGGTACTGCCTGATGAGGTGCGTGATACTGTCGCCTCGCGGCTAGCTACCCTTGAATCCATCTCAAACTCCTCGATGTACTTGATATCTCACTCCACCGAGGGGGCAGCTCGAGCTGCCGCATCAGGCGTTGTCATGAAACGTAATGCTTGGATGCGGTTGTGTGACTTTGCAGACCCCTTTAAATCTTTTTTCGTCAATGCACCTGTTGACGAATCTGCACTTTTTGGACCCAAAGTACGAGACACACTTACACACAGTGAGAAAGACAGAAAAACCTTGTCTACTATGGGCATACACCTTTCCAACCCCCAGAGGTCCTACTCCAAGAACCAGAAGGTTGGAAAAATGTGGTTCAAGAAATCCCAAGGACCTTTTTTTGACACTCGTGGTGAACAATCCACCCGGGGCAGAAGGGGTAACTCATATGGAGGACGTCCCTTTCGGGGTAGACAGGGTCCGCGTAACCAGGGTGCTAGAGATTCTTTCTCCGGCAGACCCTACCAGTGCTCCTGAGCAGTGGCCCAATTGCTTTCCTCTGGAAGCAGAAGTGGGTCATTTTTCTCTGCATCTACCAGCCTGGCATCTTATTACTACTGATGTTTGGGTGCAGAGAATAATATCCAGAGGCTACCAAATACCATTCGATTTAACTCCCATCCCTGATGTACCACCCAATCAGAGAGAATTAGCAGCCTTAGAAATAGAAAAAGCTGCTAAGGAAAAGAGTTATCCAACCAGTACCACCAGACCAGACAGAGGATCCAGGTTTTACTCGAGGTCCTTTTTAGTGCCAAAAAAGACAGGGGACTGGAGATCAGTCTTGGATCTCAGCCTATTGAACAAATTTATCAAACTTCAAAATTTCCAGATGGTCACAGTACAGTCCATTCTTCCCTTCCTAAGGAGGGATATCTGGATGTGCTCTGTAGACCTTCCAGGATGCATACTACCACATAAAGATGGATCACCGCTACTGGAGGTTTCTCCGCTCCCGTCTGGGAGCCGATCACTACCAGTTCAGGACACTGCCATTCAGTCTTTCGACAGCCCCTTGAGTGTTCACCAAATGTATAGCAGTTGTGGTAGCTCATCTTCGACTACAAGGATTTCAGGTGTTTCCCTGTCTAGAAGATTGGCTCCTTACTGCTCTGACCAGGAGTCTTCTTACACTCAAGGTCTCGCTCTCCACTTGGGGATTACAATCAACAAGGACAAATCTCAATGTCTCCAATGAAGAAACTGAAATTCATTGGCGCGGTCTTAGACACAACATCTTGTCAAGCTTCTCTCCCCCCTCACAGGTTTTCAAACATAACACACCAAATCCAAGACCTTCTTCTCAGACCTATGTACCAGCATGTCTTCTACTGCAACTTTTAGTCTCCATGGCGGCTGCCATTACGTTGGTACCACTGGCAAGACTGCACATGAGAATCGTACAGTGGCTCCCTTCCGCACAATGGTCGTTGCTAATTTACCCACTCGACCGCATGTTACTTCTTTCAAATCGTTGCAAGGAAGAAATGTTATGGTGGATGAACCCACAAATGAATCTTTGGTGTCGACCATTCTGTCTTCCCTAGCCCACGGCCACGGTGACCACAGACACTTCCCTGTTAGGGTGGGGGGGGGCATTTCCAGGGAAAGACTTTCCAAGGCACCTGGTTCCCCATGGAGGCCAATTTGCACATAAATGTCCTGGAACTGAGGGCAGTTCTCCTAGCATTGCAAGCATTCTATGTGTCCGTACCCTTTGGGACCATTGCAGTTCAGTCAGATAACATGTCCATCATCTGGTATATCAACAAGGAAGGCGGAACCAGGTCTTACCCCTATGTCGGGAAGTCATGAGGATTTGGCACTGGGCGATAGTTTCCATCCACTTCCTCATAGCAACACACATTCCCAGGAGTTCTAACCTTATTGCGGAGAATCTGAGCAGAAACATCCTGATGCCTCGCGCGTGATCCCTCAACCCTGTAACAGCAGATCGGATCTTCCAACGCTGGGGCAAGCCTTGCTGCGACCTGTTAGCTTACTCCCCTAAACTACAAATGCAGAAGCTACTTTGCCCTGATCCCCCCTCAGGGGGAACCACCGAGGAACGCTCTTAACACACAATTGTGGCCTTCCCTTTGGCCTCATCTGATTCACAGTCCGTGGATCCTAGATCATTCCCAAGACCGGTTATCTCATCCTCAGGGAATGATTCATCCGAACCTGTACAGTCTCAAGCTCACAGTTTGGTTCCTTCCCTTCCAGTGATTGCCAGGCTGCCTGACATCCCATCTCCTGTTCGTGAAATTCTTCTGGCTTCACACAAACCTAAACCTTCCACTAGGAAAGTTTATTCTAGTAAATGGACTAGGTTCTCTATTTGGGCCAAAGATGACCCTTTCTTTATGCCTATTCAAAAGATCCTACAATACCTGAGTACTGTTTTGCATGCAGGAGCCTCAGCTTCGACAATCACTGTACATTTAGCAGCTATCACCAATTTTCATAATGATCTTGGTAATTCTTCAATTTGTCATGCCGCCTATGCAAGACCTTTTTGAAAGGAGTATTATGTTAAACCTCCTGTCAAGCCTCCCTTAGAACCCCGGAACTTGACTTTGGTACTTCAGTCTCTCACAGTTTATCCTTTCAAGTCTTTTAATTCATGTGATTTGCAATTTTTGTCATGGAAAACCTTTCTTCTAGTAGCACTTACCTCAGCGGGAAGAGTATCTGAGCTGCAGGCTTTGAGTGTCAAGAGTCCTTACTTGATCTTCCACACGGATAGGGTGTTCCTTCGTACTGACCCTTCTTTCTTGCCCAAGGTCATTTCTGGCTTTTCCGTTAAACAATCTATTGACCTGCCGGTTTTCTTCTCTCAGCATTCTAACAGAGGGGAATACCTTTTGCACACCCTTGATGTGCATCAGCAGCTTTGTTGTTATTTGGCAGGACTAAATCTTTCAGGAAAACAGATAATTTTTTTGTGGCCTTTGCAGGACCCAGATTGGGTAAACCTGTTTCCAAAGTGACTTTATCCTCCTGGCTTAGAAACGTCGTTACCTTTATCTACCAACAGAATAAGCTATCCTTACCTTCCAGAGTAAAGGCTCATTCTACCAGATCTATGGCTACTTCTATAGCATTTCATTTCAGAGCCTCTATGGATGATATCTGCACAGCAGCGACTTGGGCAAGACCTCATGCCTTTATATCTCATTACAAATTGGATTTGGCCTCCAGAGGATGAACATCTTTTGGTTCTGTGGTGCTCAGGAATATCTTTCCTTAGGGCCACCCATGACTCAAGTAGCTGGGGACTCTGTCCTAATGATAATGAATAAACAAAGATTTATAACATCAGATAAAGAAGTTGTGTTACCATAACGTTGCATCTGTGTTGTAGATCTTTGTTCATTCATTGCTTCCCGCCTTCCATCCCCCTACCTGGACTCCTGGTTAGGGTATTTGCTCAGACAGAGCCTCCTACCATTTTTATCTATTACTACATCTGTTATCTAAGGACGGGCAAACTCGATCTGAAATAAGTAGGAGAGGGGCACTATGGGTAGGTCTTAGCTGAGAGTTTTTGGCTGGTGCGAGCATGGAAACAGCCGTATCTATTCCGAGGATGGAACCGAGGTCCTAATGGTAATGAATGAACAAAGATCTACAACACAGATGGAATGTTATGGTAAGACATAACTTCTTTTTTTATATTCTGTGGTTTGTAATGTGGAATTAGCAGCTGAGTTTACAACAAAATGGAGCAATCTGTATTCAGTCCTAGGAATGGGTACATTGATGGCTATGAAGCATTTCGCATCTCGTGAGTTGAGTAGATTAGTTTATTCAGTAAGCCTCTTTAAGTTGTTGTAGTACTTTCTAAACTTTGGTCTTTGTATGAAGAGTGAGAGAGAAAAGGATCTAACATAATTCCTGCATATCTTTGACAAGTAATTGTAGGTAAAATGTTATAAAGGGGATCAGTGATAACAGGGAAAAAGGCATATTTAATCTTTTGAACTCTACCAAATAGCACAATAGTCTTGCTGGTATTTGCAACAAGTTTGTTGTTAGCTAACCAGTTCCAAAAAACTTCAAAATCAAACTGGAGGTTTGTAGAGATTTCAGGAGTTGATTTCCCTTGCCTAGTGAACACTACATCATCCGCATATGTTATGCAGTTAAGTGTTGAGAGGTCCAAAAGGAGATAATTAATTAAATAATGAGAATAGAAGTTGTCTAAGAATGAACCCTTGTGGGATTTTTCCTTTTACTGAGGAATCATAAGCTGCATATGTAGTATATGATTGATTGGATAAGTAGTTGTGAAACCATTGTGCAACCTTTGTTAAAGGGTGCTTTATTCTACTGATAATGACTGACTGTTTTGAAGGCTCTTTTGTGATTAAAAATTACTCACCAGTTATCAGACTAATCCATATTGTTATAAATTTTGTCAGTGTGCATATATAACACAGAAAGGTAGTATAATGGGACAGAAACATGTTGTTTAGCATTCAGTATTTTATATTTAAAAAGATATTCTATTGTCAGTTTGTAAATTATTTTTTTCAAGTATGTCTGCTAGTGGGTAAATGACAACAGGGCAGAAGTTTGAGGGGTCTGCTTCTCCCTGTGTTTTAGCAAGCGGTATAACTAACATTTGTTTAAAACTTAAAGTAACAGTATTTGTAGGAAAGGATGCGTTAAATGTTAGTGAGAGCTTTGCTGAGAACAGGGCTGCCTTCTCTGATAATACCCAGGTATAGAGAGTGGAATAAGGAATTTCAATTGTAGTAGATCTTGTCTAACAGTTCTGGCGTTCTTTTCTTGGTAACAGTTTTGAAGTAGATGGGGTATTACATTAGTTTGTTAAAGGGTGCAGCATGGAGTTATTGGTGAAGTATGAGAAAACTGCGAATTGTTAAGATGTGAGGGATTAGATATATTTCCAGCAATACTATTAATCATAGTTAAGGGGAGTTTGAATTTGGAGGATTGTTTAGGAAAGATGCTTTTGTTTCAGATGGATGTGATGAAGTGTGAAAATTGTTTGGGCTGACCAATGTGTTTTAGTTGCTGTTGTAGTAGGAATTATGTCTTGACTGATTTAATACCTATTCTAGCTTGTTGCCTAAGAATAATTGTGTTATGTTTAAAGTTATTAGAGGGATCATATTGCCATTCTTTCCAGGTTAACTATGAATTCTAAAAGATTTTCAACTTTTTATTGAGCCATGAGAAGGACCTTCCTTGGCATCTTATTTTTTTTCAAGGGGTTTAACATATCTTGGTTGGGTACAGCCAGATTATAGAATGTGGTTAGGGCAGTGATTGGGTCAGTGCATTGGTAAATTGTGCTCCAAGCATTGTAAATGTGTTTATTCAGTAAGATGTCTTGAGGTAGCCTTGCAAAACTTCTTGTGAGGCTGATTTATGAATACATTTTGCATTTTGGAAGCGCTAAGTGTCCAAGTAGAGGGAGGTAAAAGGATTGTGATCACTGATGTAATTAGGTAGAATATTCACGGTGTATAATTTTTCAGGAATATTGGCTAGGAAGGAATCTAGCATGGAGCTAACTTTGGTATGAGTGTTTAGACTTGTGTCTTGCTCACTATCTGTCTCAGGTTTATGGAGGAGGCTGTTCTGAATAACTGACCTTTATAATCCCCTTTCCAGTTCATGTTTGTGCTCCATGATTATCTGTTTCCTGTGTTTGTTGAGGTGTGTTATATTATTGAGGACAAATTATATTAAGGTGAAGAATAAATGTGGAGGAATATAAATGGCAGCAATGCAAATTTTGTTGACACTGTTCCCAGAGATGTGGATTACAACCTAATTTGGGCTGCTTCCTGAAATGGAATTATTTTTAGTAATAAGCTTATAGTCTGGGTTAAGTAGAGTTTATCAGCAGTGTGACCGTTGCCCACCTTGTTTAGATGCCGGTCTATTGTGACTGAAAATTGTGGGATCAGTTTAACATTGTATTTGGTATACCTGAGTCAGTCTTTAGTCAGGATTTTGTGATTATAATTACATTTGGATTTTGGAGAATGATCCATGCTTGTAAGCTGGCCCATTTGTTATTGAAATTACAAACAGTCATGTAGGCAATGGAAAGATCTTTATAACTTCTGTCGAATGGTCTTTGAATGAGGGTCTGGGTTAAGCTCAACATCACCAACTTGAATAAGACAGAATATCGTAAAAAAAGTATAATAACTTTGCTATGGCAAATACAGAGCAGAATGACCTGGTTGTGGTGAGCAGCTTAATGGAGTATAAGTAGGTCTGCCTGGAAAAGTTTTGGGTGTGGATGTGCACTGCATTCCACCATACTGGTATGGCCTTGAGATGAATAGAGCTTATTTTCAAACTACCTGAGCATCAAAAGGAATTATAGTTTAAGCCAAAGTCCGAGGGCTGAGTAATGAAAAAATAAATAAAAGCAGAAAAGGTAGGTAGTGTGGTCATTCTAGAAGAAAACATTTTGCATGGCTAACTGTTTCTGATGTTGGAGATAAAAGGGTTATACTGCAGTGCAACATGTAGTTAACTGGTCTGTCTGAAGGAGACATTAGAGTTAAATTATTTACTTGAATTTTTAGTAAATAGGATTATACAGCTTGCAGTGTGAAGTTAACTTTACTAGCTTAAATGGAAACTAGAGATATATTTATAATTTAATTTTAATTATGTAGTAATGTGAAAGGAAAGAGAAGGGTAACAATGATATTTGAACTCTTGAGATATTAAGGAGCAGAATTTTTCTGTGGGCACTAATAATGAAAGATGGGTATGTATATGTTTCTGAGGTGGAGGGGTGACAGTATGTGTGTGGTTATTATTGAGATGGATGTTAAGTTGCTGAAGGAAGAAGGAGTGAGCGGTACTGGTAATAGGGTGTGAGAGAGAAAGCCAGTGTAAAAAGAAGTTCTCTCTCTGGTGGGTGGAAATGAGGGTGGGATGAGGAACGAAGCAAAGCAGGATCAGACTGGTTTGTATGTGGAAATAGGATCAGCCAGAGGTAAGCAAAATATCTTAGTAGAGTTGGAAACATTGTCAGTGTCAGTTTTAAAAGCTAACAGGAAAAAGATGGAGTACTATCAAGACAGATAGGGAAGATCATATCAGCAAGAGACAGAACAGAACATTGTAGCAAATATTAGTAAGAGGGTGCTAAAGGTACTTTAACAGGACTAGCACAAAATAAAATGAGAACAAGTAGACAGGGAGCTGGTAGTTAAATGTAAGCAGAAGAGGACAAACATTGACAACAAGAATAATAGTAAGTCACTGCGTCTTATAATTGAGAGACAGGTAAGCGGTACAATTTTAGAGTAACAAATGCTTTCTTGTAGGAGGGAAGCAAGGTATAGTAAAGTATTCCTAAAATGTGTCTGTGTTCATACAGTAAAGTGTAAGGAAGCTGCCACACTCACTTTGGAAGTTGCCACACTCAATCTACGACAGTAGATATCAAAACGTAGTGAATTTCCCTCGCACCAGCCAAGAAAGTACCAACCTAAACACACACAGTATAGGGAATGTCCTTACTTGAGGCACTTCTTTAGAACCTCTCTCATTCTGTGCAGCCAAATTAACTGGTATCCTGACCCTGCTTCAGAGACATGCCTGATTTCATCAGTAAAGTCACTCTGTACAGGGTATGGGGATCAAGCCTAGAGTGGCTTTCCCTTAATTGCCTTAAAGTAAATATAAAGGCACAGTGTGTTTATGAGATAAGTAGGAATGTGACAGTCTCTTGTCATGTCAAATCTTTGGTTTCCCCATTCCTCTGCTTTATACAAAGTTTCATCAATTTTTGAAATATCTTTAACACCTCTGTAGAATCTGTGGTCATTTTTTCTTGTCATAGGCACTATAATTCTGAGTGCCAACTATTTCTGTTTTCTGTTTCCTGAACTGTTGTGCTAAAAAAATTGTACCATAGCACTGCTGTCAAAAAGTTGCTTAACTGAAACCTTTCTGAAGTGAAACATATTATCCAAATGTTCCCTAATTTATGTTTAGCACTCTGAAGTTGTTACTTTTGTTACTCTGTGATATTCCCCTTCTTCTGTGATACTTCAGCCTTTGTCTGGCAACCCCTGTAAATAATTCCTATTCCTTTTTTCCCATGTCTCTTTCTTTTTCTTACATCTGTCATGTTGACTTATTTTATTGACATTTGTTTACCAGGTAAAGATTGACTTGGTTATAAGGGTCTATTTTCAGTTGATGCCCAAGAAGAAAAGCTCTGATTTATGTAGTTAAGTTATGAAGAATCTTACAGACATCTAGTTAAGATACAGAAATAAAAAAAAAAATCTTGGTAGGATTTGCAGAGTAATTTACATATTAGTTAATTTAATTATTTACAGTGTTACAGACAGAAGGAAGTATGTAAATATTAGATTGAGAAGATGAAAAATATAGTACAGTTTAAACTTTTATTTTGGGACATAATATTAAACATTCATGATTGGTATTCTTTATTATCTATGGCACTAATAGTTTTTAGAAAAGTTTTGCTTAGTTTATAGGTACAGGGCAAGGAGAGGAACAGCAGCGGGTTGGAGAGGTTAGTGAGGGTGATGAATCATTATGGTGTTGAGGAATGATAAATTTCAGCCAGGACAGGGACATGGAAAGAGAATAGTTTGATAAGTGGTCTTTTAGAAGGTGTTTAAAGAAAGGATAATTGTATACTAATCTAATATCCTGTTGTAGAGTTCCATTTTTGGTGACTAAGCAAGATTAGAGGCTGTTTCAGTTAATTTTTGAGGTTTATAGATGTTGAGTTGCTTGTCATATGAATGAAGGGGTCTGTTTGGGTGATAGGTATGTAGAATAGTTTAATGCTAGGCAGTCCAAAGGTTTAGGTATGATGTTATGGGACATAGCTAATTGTACAAAGTCAAGGTGTGGGGTAGTTTCAGCTGTTTCAACATTGTGGGAGGTTTGCAGTGATTTGTGTACTTGTAAATTTAGCTACTTTGTTATAGCATAATTGGAGTTTGGCTTTAACAGAGGCCCACATGTTGCTAGGGATAGGGGCATCATATGAGAGAGAGAGGAAAGTAGGTAAGTTGTTGCCAGGTTGGCTTTTGTGGAGTTGGTACAAAATTGTTTGTGACTATAGCATGCCTACTTTTTGTTATGATTTTCTGACATTATTTTGCACTTGGAGCTTAAAGTTGTCATCAATTGGCACTCCAAGCAGTTTTGTTTGGGATACCACTTCTATCTTTGTACTGTTTTGTAAGATGATTGTAAATCTAGATTTATCTTTCTGATTTCCTTGGGATGGAATAGGAGTAGTTTTGTTATTTTAGGGTTAAGAAGTAGTTGAGCATTATGACGCTAGTTTTCAACAGAGGTGAAGCCTTCTTATATGATTTGTAGAATATATGCCAAATTGATGAGCATTTTAGTGTCCATTCATCGCCATATTGCATAAGTGATGCTTACCTAGCAGAGATGTGTGAAGGTCATTAATGAAAATGTTAAAGAGAAGAGGAACAAAATTTAGATACTTACTGGGTAAGATATGGCTTCTGCAGCCATCTTGAAATATTCTGGTGGAAGGTTGTCTGAAGCTGTGTAGCATGGTTTAAGTATGAGCAGAAGGTTTTTTTATAGTGGATGTTGGTAGTTGAGGCTTGTCTGAAGTTGTGATTTCTATAAAGTAGTCAGTTTTACACTAGGACCACTCTGTAAAAGTGAGAGAAAAGTTTCTACAACTCAAAAGATATTTCAGCAGTTTCTTTTGATACTTGAGTAATGCTTAACATTAATATGACTGAAAGCATTGTCCTTTTTAGAAATGTGACTGACATTCAGCTGTGGAATTTCATTTGGCACTGTGATTTTCGTAACAGTTCGCAGTAAGAATTTTCAGGGCAACTGTCTGCTCAGCACAATTAGTCTAACTGAAGGTATTGTCCTTTCATTGCATTAATTCCATTTTCATTTTATCCCATTCCGTAGTTATCCCTTCTGAAATAATTTCTGTCTTCCTTAACTTCTGAATCATTTCCCCTGTCCATTCATTAAATTCCTCTGTTTTTAACAGTTAGGTATAAATGTTCCGCTGTCTCATTTTTTTATCATCATCCTGCATCTGTCTCTCTCAGTTTCTGTTGGTGCATGATCTGATATAGTTTTTGATTGGGTCTCAGAGCTTTCAATTAAAGATGAATACTACTGTGAAATATAATATCTATCCTATCTAGCCTATTTATTGTATTTTGGAAAATAATATGTAAGCTCTGAGTTCCTGGTGTTAAATTCACATTTTCCATTCCATTCTTGTATACTTCTTCAGAAATCTACCTTCCATTGCTTTGTTTCCCTTCTTTCTCCCTGAACTCTTACAATAGCCCATTCTGAAATACATTCTTTGCAAAGATCACATGCTAATTTCTGTCAACAACATCTGTCGCATCACCTGTAGCAATGCTACTTTTAACCTGTATTTCATGTTTTACATTGCTTATAATTTTATGCTCTGTGTTTTTTGTCTGTACTTTTTGAGATCATTTACATTCCATATTAATATTGATAAAGCAGGCATTTTGATAAAAAAAACTGTTACTCCCAGAGGTTGTATGTGTCTCTTCTTTTGAATACGTTTCCATCTTGTACCTTACATACTCAACCTACTGCTTGGTAGGCTGATAGTTTATGTAGTTGCTTCTTTTCATCTATATTTGAACCCTTGTCACATTTTCCCCAGACTATTTGCATCAGTAAAAGTACCGAAGAAACAAACAAAAAGAAGTTAACACATTTTCAAAACCCTTGAATGCCATTTAACTCACAACAAATGCACAAATTGATATACAGTGTCCAATTGGCAGTTTAGCCCTCCTAATAGAGACATTTGCTCTTAATTGATGGCTTTACGCACAGATATTAACAGATGTTCACCGTGTTTCACTGCTGCAGTCATTACACTTGAGTTATCCTGCCGTCAGGTGGTCCCGCAGTCGGTTATCCTGCCGTCAGGCAGTCCCGCAGTCGGCCAGAGTTCCAAAGTCTTGGTCCGGCGTTGGTTGCTGTCGCCTCCTCCCTGACGTCAGAGCGTCAGGGGTATATAAGAAGCAGCCAACGCCATTTTCTTCAGTCTTTCTTGCCGCGCGGTGCCCGAAGCAAAAGCAGTTCACAAGTGCCGGTCGGCCGACTCCTGAGATATCAGATTCGATTTTCAGAACCAAAGTCTTCAATAAAGCTAAGTAACCCATTGGGAAAACTTTTTCTTGCCTCAGACCGACGTCAGTAAATGTTAATAATTGTATTTCTTGTGGGAAGCAAATACCTCATAAGGATTTTCATTCTTACTGTATTCCATGCCTAAGCCCAGATCACAACGTTACTAGTTGCCGGTTTTGTGCTAGATTTAACAAACGCACTATTAAAAGTCCGTTTGATTTTGCTCGCCATTACTTTGGCCGAAGGTTTAATTATACCATGCTGTCGGAACAACCGACGACCGGAATTTACAAAAAACACAAAGATAAGGATAAGGACAGGAATCTGAGGCCCAAAACTGACGACAAAGCCTCTTCTAGGCCAGTCACAGGTTCGCCGGTTCTCAGTGAGGCGCTTTCGCAGCCCCTGACACCCATTACCTCAGAGCCGCAGGCCACGACCGACTCCCACGTGGAGTTGCCTAGGCCTCTGGATACTCAAGGTGTTGGGCCTACGGAGACTAACCCTTCAGATGGGTCCGGAGCCGCTGAGCAGGCATAGGCTTCTGAGGGTGTTTTCAGACCTTCACAACTTTCCATTGCATCTACAGCCAAGTCTAAAACTACATTAAAGACAAAGAAGCAAGTACAGCATTCACCTGGACAGGCCTCCATGCCTAAAAAGCAGATGCTCAAAATGGCCGAAGACTTAATTACTCTGATCAGGGGTTCCCATCCCCCTCCTGATAAAAGGCCTAGGCAGGATACAGACTATGATACCTCTGACCAGGTTTCAATATATTCTGATTCCTCTTCAGACCAGTGATATTCTTTACCCCCCCCCCCCCATGAGGATTCTGATGCTGAAGAATCAATTCCTTCAGCCTCTCCTCCTGAAGATTACTCTTTTGAGGAAACTTTACATACCATGAGGGAGCATTTCCATTGTGAGGGCCAGGATTACTCAGAATCCAAGAAAAGGCTCAGAAACTTTCTTTTATTGCCTCAGCACAGGCCCCTTGGTATTCCGCCGTTGTTGGATAATTGTGGATGATGTGTTCTCTGAATCCAGTTTAAATCCAGATTCTTTACCCCCTGCTCTAGTCAAGCCAGACAAGTAGTACAGAGTCCTTGAGTCTCACAAATGTCTTTATAAAAACCCTGCTGCTGACCCAGAAACTATTTCCCAGGGTCCCAAAGGGGTAAAGGCCTCCACGGCTAAAATTCCACTTCCCTCGGACAGGGATTCTAGAGCATTAGACAGATGGGGGAAGAAAGTTTACACCTCTGCAACTTTAGCAGTGAGGGCTTTAAACTGCCAGTTCCACATGCTTAAATATCAACAATATTTACTGTCTCAGTTAAAACAGAAAATGAGTACAAGTGCAGAACAACCTGATCTTAAGGAAATGCAGGATTTATTGCATGCAGCTGAACAAGTGGGAAAGCATACTCTGCAATGTGGTTTTGATTCAGATTCATTAGAAGCTTCTTGTAGAGCAGCAGTTACAGGATCTGTGCTTCGAAGACATGCTTGGTTGAAGGAACAAAGCTTACCAGACCAGGTTAAGGCAAAATTATTGGATGCTCCTTTACAGCAAGATATTTTATTTGGTGTTAAGGCAGAAAAGGTATTAAAGAAAATGGAGGATAAGGCAAAATCTATGCAAACAGTGAAGGATTTCTTACAGGTACAGCCACCACGATTTAGCAGGAATTGGCCTACTAAAAATTGGTCCTTTCCAGTGTCAGACAGGCCGCAAAGAGGCAGATACAGATGCCCAAGAGGCAGATCTCAGCCTCTAGGCTCTTACAGACCACGACAGTGGGGTGCTTCAAACCCAAAAGGAGGTGAGGACAAGTCACAACCTTACAGGAAACAGTCCCAATGACTTTCCCCTTCCAATGCCAAACTCTTCCCTTTTGGCAGCCCCCTTAGGGGGGAAACTAGCACTTTTTTCACAAAACTGGCAAGCAATCACCCAAGACAAATGGGTGCTGAATATTGTGTCTCAAGGTTACAGGTTCCACTTTCACACTTTACCAAGGCTAAAAGGAATGCCAGACCTGCCACAAAATCAATGGGCAGAGGCACAAAAACAAATTACAGCCCTCATGGACATGAGAGCTATTCAAAAAGTATCACAGCAGGAACAAGGACAAGGATTTTACTCAAGACTCTTCCTGGTACCAGAAAGGACAAAGCCTGGAGACCCATACTAGACCTTTCCACTCTAAATACATATCTGGATGTTCCGAAATTCAAAATGTTGAAACTACAGCAGCTCCTTCCCATGTTGGGGAAAAAAGCTTGGCTCGTTACTTTGGACCTCAAAGAGGCATACCTGCATGTCCCTATCAGACAAAATTGCAGAAGATACCTCAGATTCATAGCTGGTTCAATGCACTACCAATTCTCTGCACTGCCCTTTGGCTTATCTACTGCACCCAGGGTCTTAACCAAGTGCCTGGCACCAGTAATTGCATTTAGCAGACAAAAAGGAATTCAAATATATCCATACTTGGATGACTGCCTGATTCAAACGGAGACCAAGGACATTCTTCTAAAGCATATGGCGTTTGTAAAAAAGTTGTTAAGTTGCCTAGGGTACACAGTAAACGAAAAGAAGTCAAAACTAGTGCCCTCACAAGAGATAATATTCCTGGGTGCCAGCTTAAATACAACGACCCAGATGGCTTATCTCACACCATACAAACAAGGACAACTGATTCAGTATTTTCAATTGATGGCAACAAAGTCCCAACTCCCTGCAAGAAAAATTCTGCAGGCCTTGAGATTCATGGCATCCTGCATATTACTAATTCCATATGCCAGACTGCATATGAGAAATTACAGTGGTACCTAAAAAGTGTTTGGACACAACACTCTCACAGCTTGGAAACAGTATTACCACTAATTCCCTGCCTACAACAGGAGTTTCGATGGTGGGCACAGGCATGTCACCTTAACAAGGGTCAGCCTTTCACTCTTCCCACAGCCAGGCAAACGTTAACAACAGATGCTTCGGATTACGCCTCGGGAGCACACATGGCAGGAAAATGCATTCAGGACAAATGGACCACAGATCAAATGCATCTTCACATCAATCAAAAAGAGATGTTGGCTGTACAAAATGCCCTAACAGCTTTCAAGGACCTTCTACATCCAGGACAATTATTATTAAAGACAGACAACACTGCAGTAATGCGGTACATAAACAAGCAAGAGGGCACTCATTCTTACCCCCTCTGCAGGCAAGCCATGACCTTGTGGAACACAGCTCTAACTTATCAAGTTCATCTGCAAGCACAATTCCTGCCAGGAAAGAAAAATACTCTGGCAGACGACTTAAGCAAGAAACATCATGGATCCTCACGAGTGGAAATTAGACCCACAAGTTTTCAGCATGATAATGCAAAAAATGGGGGTGCCTGGACATGGATCTCTGTGCCTCCCTACTGAATTGCCAACTACAAAAATTCTGCACAAGGAATTATCACATACAAGCTTGGAAAGTGGATGCTCTTTCGTTCAGCTGGAAAAGCCTAAACGTTTATGCTTTCCCACCTCTGCCTCTCCTTTCAAAGGTACTCCCAAAAGCCAGAGAAGAAAAACCACAGATGATTCTGATTGGTCCAGATTGGCCACGCCAGCATTGGTACCCAATCTTAAAGAACTTAGCTCAAGGCCCACCTTGGATTTTGCCTCAATTGCCACACCTTCTGACTCAGCAAAACAATCAGATCCTGCACAGTCAGCTCAAAACCTTATCCCTGGCTGCATGGCAGATTCATTAGCCAAACAGACAACACCTCTCTCTAAAGCTGTTACAGATGTCATTTTGGAGGCCAAGAGGCCTAGCACCAGGAAATCTTATTCAGAAAAGTGGAAGAGATTCTCTGCCTGGAACCAGGCTCAAAGACTTGACCCTCTTGTCCCTAACATTCCTCAGATACTACAATACTTATCCATTAAGATCCGCGCTTCTGCCATCTCAGCTCATTACAACACAGATCCTCCTATTTTCTCTCATCCATTGCTAAAGCAGTACCTCAGAGGGGCTAAAAACATAAGACCGACCTGGAGAGCACCAACACCTACTTGGAACCTCAATTTTGTATTGGAAAAACTCAGTTTACCTCCTTTTCAGCCAGCCAATTCAGCAGAATTAAAATATATATCATGGAAAACAGCTCTGCTACTGGCAATAACCTCAGCACGAAGAGTCTCAGAACTACAGGCACTAACGGCAGTGGAGCCTTTCATTATTTTCCACCAAGACAGTGTTTCCTTAAGAACAAACCCTTCATTTATGCCTAAGGTGGTATCCAATGTGGCTCTTAACCAAACTATTCACTTGCCAACATTTTATCCAAATCCCCAGAATAAAGGGGAGAGAATTATACATTCCTTGGACATACACAGGCAATTACGCTTCTATTTGGACAAAACAAAAGCTTTCAGAAAAACTGAACAATTGTTTGTATCTTATGCTGCAAGATCACAGGGAAAGGCTATTTCGAAGCAGACCATTTCAAAGTGGATAGGACACCATATCCGGTTCTGCTACACACAGCATGGGAAACCTGTACCATCTAACATCAGACCACATTCCACCAGGCAACTGCAACTTCTACTGCCTACCTTAGAGGAGTACCTACCAAAGACATTTTGGAAGCTGCAACTTGGAGTTCAGTGCACACCTTTACCAAGCATTATCACTTGCGTCTTTACTCTAGATCCAGAGCTGGCTTCGCCACTGCAGTGCTGCTGGGCCTCATAGCCACACCAAATCCTCTATAGAACCAGCCACCCTGTCTCAGCTTTGGGATTCAACCCAAGTGTAATGACTGCAGCAGTGAAACACGATGAACATAGTACAGTTTTGTACCTACCATAAATGTAGATGTTAGAGTGTCTTCACTGCTGCAGTCCTGGTTACCCACCCGCCATCCCCTCTTTCTTAGCTGGGGCTTATCTATAACTTTCTACACTATACTACCTATGTGGTGTATTTGCTGGTTACTGAAGGTTTTATTTTTACCTTATTGTATGTTTTGTAAGCAATATGTATTGCCTATCTTTTTGGGGGCACCTGACATCTGGGGAAAGAAAAACTGAAGAAAATGGTGTTGGCTGCTTCTTATATACCCCTGACGCTCTGACGTCAGGGAGGAGGCGACAGCAACCAACACTGGACCAAGACTTTGGAACTCTGGCCAACTGCGGGACCGCCTGACGGCAGGATAACCGACTGCGGGACCGCCTGATGGCAGGATAACCCAAGTGTAATGACTGCAGCAGTGAGGACACTCGAACATCTACATTTATGGTAGGTACAAAACTGTACTTTATATCCTTAACTATGCTAACGTACAAGGTAAATCATACTTGCCTCTTACACAGATAGCTGATTGTTCTTATGTTGTCTTAATCTCTATTCCTCTCTCTAGTGGAAAAAAAAAACAGTTTACATGACTTTAACACTAACTTTTAGCCATAAGAAAAAGTGCCCTGGCTGCACATATGTAAACTAAGTGTACACGGTTATATTTAATGCATTGAAATGTTAAGGCTTCTGTAGAGGCAGCTACTTCTGTGACGTTCCATTTTTCTCATTTTAAAAACTTCACTTATTGTAACTACTGCATAATTATGTTGTAACATTTAGATTTCACTTAGAAAACACTGTTCATAACTGTCATGATTAAATGTTTGCAACTGCAGACTTATTTTCTCCAACTAAAGCAGATACTGATGGTGTGAAATAGTTAGCTTTGCAGATACAAGAAAGTGCTATTATTTTGCACACTTTCTGTTAGTTTATTTTGTATGTCAGCCTTTTTGCTTTGAAAAACTTTGTTGCTTAAACTCAGGACATTAGTCTATGCAGCCACTTCTGTAAAAACAAAGGAGAGATTGTCATGTGATGTTATGTTGTCCATCTCGCCTTCCTTCTTTCTGGTTGGGTTTGGAGCCGATCTCTGCTCTGACTCATCCACTTCTAAAGCTCGAAGAGTCCTTACTGGCTCGAGACTCACCCCTTATCCCAGCATGCTTAGCAGTAGCTACCCAGATCTCGTTTGCCGCTTGCAGCGTTGAGATTGTCTTCTGCTGGCTCAGGCTAAGTAGCAAATTTTTTCCGTTATAATTGTTATTGTTTTAGTCTACATTTCCTTAGAGTTTAGAGTTTTCTCTTCTTTATCACCTCTATCCTCAGTACTGTTGTTTTTGCTGTTAGCAGTCGATTTCTGTCCGGCCTTTACCTGTGTGTTGTCCGTGGCCCGTTCTTTTCTTGAGGGTTGTTGTCGTGTCCCTTTATCCCTCTTTGCTACCTAGGGGAAGCCGTTTTAGTTACATGGCTTCTCCTTTTGGGAACAATAGCCTTTTAACTTGGAGGCTACCCCCTCCTCTTCTTCCCCTTTTTTCTTTCTTTCTTCTTTCAAAAAAAAAAAAAAAAAAAACACACTTTCCTGTTTAGTCCTTTTCTGTTTGTAATGTCTAAGAAAGCTCCTAGGCAGTCAGGATTCAAGAAATGCGACTCGTGTTGCCAAAAAATGTCCCTTACAGATGAGCACACGAGTTGTGTTTATTGTTTAGGCGCGGTCCACCTGCAGGACTCGTGCTCTGTTTGCCATGACTTTAGCACATGGGTTTTACAGGAGAGGAGCAACAAACTTATTTTGAGAGGGTTATTAAAACCTCAGGTTGAAGTAGCATAGGATACTCAGCCTTCAAAAAAAATCCGATGACAAACTGGCGTCTTCGTCGGCTCCATCTTTGGTGCCGACACAGTCAAACTCTTCTGATCCTTTGGAGCAGATTGTTGGCTCCGAAAAGTCCTTTTTTCTGGTGGCTCCATCTGTGGCTTCGGAGCTGACCCAGACTCAAAAGAGATCGAGATCTCCTTCTTTGGACATGGTGAGATCTGTGCCTCAGTCTCCAATTTTGCAGTTAGTGGCAGGTAGTCACCGGTCCTCGGCCCACTCCTCTCGATCATCTAGGAGTTTATTGGATGATGATTTGGAGAAAGTGGTGAAGAGGCTGCTCAAGACACGGGTTTTTGCTCAGTTGTTGTCGGGCCCAGCCCAGAAGGAAGTGGCACCTGTTGTCCAAACCAGTTCCTGTCTCTGTTCCTCCTCCAACTGCGTCCAGTTCGGAGCTGGAGTAGATGGAAGTAGTAGTGGTAGAACCATGGGTTCCGACATCCCTTGCCTTGTCAGTACTGACATCCGCTCTGACCTCCTCGACAGTCCGCTCTGTTGAGGGGTCTGGGTGCAGAGCCTGTCTCATCGGCTCCGAGGGGGAAAGTGGCATCGGACCCTTGTCCGACCCCGCTCTCCCTCTCTGAGCCTCAGCTCAGGTCAGTTCGACTTCCACATATGCCTCGGAGCCGTTGCCTTTGGTGCGGAGGAGGACTCCAGGCTCCTCGGAGCCGGAGCCACCCTCTGTTTTGGACAGCGGCGCCTTCAAGGTGTTGAGGAGTGTGCTGTCCACTGAGACAGCCACACCCTCGGCTCCATTGGCTCCATCCCCATTGATACCAGGGTCTGCCTCAGATACTTCTCTCCGTCCCAAGCGTAGGGAACCAATGCCCCAGGATGCACCACACGGCGACCCCTCTTCTTCCTAGACTTCTCATGAGCATGCCTCAGAGGAGGTTCCCAGGAAGTAAAAATGTAAGAGGAAGCATGTGGACTCCCTGAGTCCGTCACTTCTGACATGGACTTGGATGACATGGAAGGGTCCCCATGGTCCCCCTCTGAAGATGTCTCATTCTCAGACATCCTGGAGATCCTTAGGCAGAGGGGAAACTGGAAGGCCCTTGCCCCTTTTGAGGACGAGTCTGTGTACTTGGATGCATTTGGTTCCTGACCTTCCACTTCCTGGGTGTTTCTGCCTTATAGATTCATAGGTTGCAACTAGGCTGTCGGCCCTAGTGCCTATACAAGCCTAGCCTTAACAGTTCCTTGGATATCTCTTCCTACAATATTTACTTCCCTGGACCCCTGTCTAGCAGGGTGACTGACGTGATCCCCGGGGTGAATTTCCTGTCTCTCATCCAGTTGTCAAAGTTCCTTTTGAAGAGGGCCCACTTTTGTCTGTAGTGAATCGAATGGCGTGGAGTGCTCCAAAGACCGTGGAGCCCATTCCGAGAAGGCCTAACAAATTCATGATCGCACCAGAGGACAAGAGTTTTCTCTCTAAAGGCGTGCCAGTTGATGCTATGGTGGTGGCAGCAGCCACCAAGAAGAAACTCACAGAGACTTCCTCTTCTATCCATCCGCCAAACAAGGAGTCTAGAGCCATGGATAGATATGGGAAGTGTGTTTTCTCTTCAGCGGCCTTTACTCTTCAGTCGCTGAACTATTTGACACATTTCACAAGACTTCAGAGAAATCTCCTTAAAGAGCTGGGAGATACCCTCCAGGATCCTTCATCTGAGGGAACTGCTTCCAAGTCGGCAAACCAGCTAGCGACCCTAACCTCCATTGATAACTCCTCCATGTGCCTCATTTCTTACGCAGCAGATGGAGCGAGTAGGGCTGCAGGCACAGGAGTGGCTCTTTGCAGACACTCCTGGATGCTCCTTTGTCAATTTGCAGAGCCCTTCAAGTCCTCCTTTACGAATGCCCCCTTTGACAGCTCGGCCTTGTTCAGGCCGCAAGTTAGAGAGACTCTTAGAGTGGGAAAATGTGGTTCCGTAAATCCCAGGGAGCTTTGCCAGACACTTGTGGGGATAATTCCCCCAGAGGCAGAGGGGGAAATAGTAATGGGAGATGCCGACCTCGCTGCAGGGGGGGTCCGCAACAGGGCGACAGGGATACGTTCTTTGCCAGGCCCTTTCAGAATCCCTGAAGGATTGCCCAACTGCCCGTCTCTGGTGGCAGTCGAGGGTAGAATATCAGTGTACCCAAGAGCCTGGCAAGATATAACAAAAGACGCGTGGGTATAGTGCATAATATCCAGGGGTTACAAAATTCCCTTTTTCCAAACAGCTCCAAGAAGTCAAAAATCATCAATCCCAGATGTTCCACCCAATTTTCGGGATCAAGCAGCCTTAGAGGTAAAAACTTTGCTGCAAAAAAGAGCCATTCAGGAAGTCCCTGCAGACCACATAGAATCCAGAACTTACTCAAGGTACTTTTTAGTTCCAAAAAAGACAGGGGACTGGAGACTTAGCTTGGATCTCAGCAAGTTAAACAGGTCAGTAAAGAATACCAAGTTCTGGATGGTGACACTGCAGTCCATTCTACCCTTTTTGGGTCAGGACGATTGGATGTGCTCTACTGATCTCCAGGAATCGTACTACCATATAAAAATGGACAGGCAGTCCAGGAGACATTTACGCTTCCGGCTGGGTATTATCTGGGACAAGACAGTCCAAGTCATTACCAGTTCAGAGCTATGCCCTTTGGTCTCACCACAGCCCCCAGGGTGTTCACCAAATGCATGGCAGTAGTGACTGCTCACCTGAGTCGTTTGGGGTTCCAGGTGTTTCCTTATCTAGACGACTGGCTCCTCACTGCCACCACTGAGCATCATCTCTTAAGGGCCAGGAACCACATGATTCACACTTGTGCACGCCTAGGAATCACAATAAATTACGAAAAATCTGCCTTGTTACCCTCTCAGTGTATTACTTTCATAGGTGCTTAACTAACTACAAGAGACATGATAGCCAAGCTCCCACAAGAAAGGGTGCTTGCCATTCGAGGTCTGGTCTCTCTCCTCTTGTCAAAGTCAAAGGTTCAAGCTCGGTTAGTCCTAAAGGTCTTGGGATTGATGGCGGCTGCCATTACTCTAGTCCTGTTAGCTCGTTACCATATGAGGATTTTGCAATGGCTCCTCTTCACTCAGTGATCGTATCAGGATATACCAATGTCACACATGATCTTAATCATGGATGCTTGCAAGAAATATCTACAGTGGTGGCTCCACTCTCCCCTAGTCACTCTAGGCAGACTCTTTGTAGCCCCTCATCTGGTAGCCACAGTTACCACGGACGCTTCCCAGATAGGGTGGGGAGTGGGGCATTATCTGGGACAGACATTCCAAGGGACTTGGCAACCTCATGATTTCCATTTGCACGTCAATGTCCTGTAGATGAGGGCAGTGTTGTTAGCATTGCAAGCACTTCATGACTCTCTTCCTTTGGGTTGTATAGCAATTCAGACGGACAACATGTCAGTAGTGTGGTACATCAACAAACAGGGCGGAACCAAATCCTACCCCTTGTGTCTGGAGGTCCTTCGAGTATGGCAATGGGCGATTTCCTCTCAGCATTTTCTGGTTGAAGCACACATTCCGAGGAAGTCCAACGTGATAGCGGACAAGCTCAGCAGGGTAGCTCTCATGCCCCATGAGTGGTCTCCGAAACAAGATGTGGTGGATATGATCTTCTGCAGATGGGGCCAGCCATGCTGTGAACTTTTTGCCTCTCACCTAAACAACAAATGTAGCAGCTACTTTGCCCTAGTTCCCACACCTGAACAGTCACCCAGAGATGCGCTTATCCACGATTGGCCCCCCCCAGGATTCTTTATGCCTTTCCCCCCTTTCCTTTAATTCCAAAAGTTCTTCAGAAAGCGAAGTTGCTGAGTCACAAGCTGATCCTCATTGCCTCATACTGGCCTCGTCAGATACGGTTCTTATTCCTTTGGCATTACCTGCAAGAGGAACCTTGGATTCTTGACCTGGTTCCAGACATCCTGACTCATCAGTCAGGTGCTCTTCATCCCTCCGTTCAAACTCTCAAGCAGACAGCTTGGTTTCTCCACTTCCAGTCCTAGCCAGGCTCCCAGATATCTCACCTGTGGTTCAGCATGTTTTGGTCTCTTCTCATAAACCAACTACTAGGAAACTTTACGCTAGTAAATGGAAAAGGTTCTCCTTCTGGGCCAAGCAAAATGACATTGATCCCTTTACAGCTCCAATTTCAAAAATCTTGGACTATCTGGCAGAAACCTTTGAAAAAGGAGCAGCGGTTGCTATGATTCGAGTTCAACTGGCTGCTATTTCTAATTTTCATGTGGGCCTTATAGGTTCTAACATCATGTCCCACAAACTATGTAGGGCCTTTTTGAAAGGTGCTACCCTATTAAGGCCTCCTGTCCGAGAACATCTCCATCCTTGGGATTTAAAGTTAGTACTAGCAGCTCTGATCCTCCCTCCCTTTGAACCAGCTGCTTCTTGTCCTCTAAAGCTTTTATCATGGAAGACTGTCTTCCTTGCTGTTACATCAGCTAGGCGGGTTTCTGAGTTACAGGCACTTTCCATCCGCCCGCCTTATATGATCTTTCACAAGGCTAGAGTATCTCTTAGAACTAATCCTTCCTTTTTACCAAAAGTCTGTTCAGAGTATAATTTGAATCAGTCAATTGAACTTCTTGGTTTCTTTCCAAATTATGGCAACAAGGCAGAGTATAAGTTAAATCAATTGGATGTCCACAGGCAGTTAGGATTTTATCTTCAAAGAACCAAGGACATCAGAAAATCAGATCAGTTGTTTGTATCCTTCTCTCAGAGTAAGCAAGGCCCACCAGTTTCCAAAGTGACTTTGTCAAAATGGCTGTCCAATACTATTACTTCTGCTTATGAGTTTCGGAATGTGTCTTTCCCAGGAAAAGTAAGGAGACATTCTACTAGGTCTTTGGCTACCTCCATAGCCTTTCAAGCTAAGCTTCCGTTAGATACTATTTGTGCAGCAGCAACATGGGCTACTCCCCATACCTTCATTACTCATTACAAGGTGGACATGGCCTCTCAGAACAGGGCATCCTTTGGTTCCACAGTTCTGAAGTCTCTTTTCCAGTGAGCCACCCAGGATTTAGGTGCTGGGGGCACTGTCCCAACCAGGAAGAAGGAAGGCGAGCTGGACAACATAACATAAAGAAGTTATGTTCTTACCATAACGTTCCATGTTTGTTGTCCTTTATCTCGCCTTCCTTCTTGCGTCCCTCCCTCCTTCCCCCATCCTGGATGATTGAAAGGAATTTCCTTTTTTTTTTGGATGATTTGGCTGAGTTTCCTTTGCTTTTCAGCTATTGCTATAGTACTTGTCACCATTGTTCTGTTTTCGGTACAAGGAAGCAGTATTGTTTAGTTACCTCCTTTATTGAGTAATTTATAGTTTTCTTCTCTAGTAATTAGTTCTCACAAATGAGATCTGGGTAGCTACCGCTAAGCATGCTGGGATAAGAGGTTAGCCACGATCCAGTAAGGACTCTTTGAGTTTGGAAGTTGCCGAGTCGGAGCTGAGCTCGGCTCCAAACCCAACCAGAAAGAAGGAAGGTGTGATAAAGGACAACAAACATGGGACGGTATAGTAAGAGCATAACTTATTTTTAATAATGCGTATAACATCGTCAGTACACTCTCACATCTCTTTTGCAGCCCAGCATGATATTTTGTTTATTTTGACTTGCTTCTTCCTTGACTTTGGGTCTTGTTGCAGTGTAAAACCGAAAAACATTAAAATTAAGAGGAAAGTAGAATCCCTAATTTCCCACTTCAGTTTTGAAATACTTATGATTGCATACCACACAGAAACAGACCTGCTTTACAATACAACATGCAGTTTACATCATGACATTTTTATACAAATATTAATAAGAACAAAAGTGTTTTACTTACAGTTGCATATTCAGTCCATTCAGTACTCATAAACATTGATGACAGGCAGTGGTGTTTTTTGCTTTGTTTTTCTCCCACCATTTTAACATAGGCAAAAAAACATTAGGACATTTTCAGCCAGTTTTTCTTGCAGGACCAGAGTTTGTGATCTTAACTGTGTCAAATGGGTCTGATGCTTTACAGTTCTCCCATTTATTCACATAGTTGCTGGTTTTACTCCTGCTCATCTTAGTCTCCCAGCACTGGGCTCTTTTTCAGCTTTGAGATACTCCTGATTCATCTAGTCAGCTCCCATACTTTTTAATGTTTCTCAAGCATTTTCCTTTGGAGCAGTGGAAAAAGGTTTCACTGACAGTCTGTCTTTGAAGTTTGTTATTGTTTGTTACAGTTTGCTGTCTGTTTTTATGTCCTTCTTAGCCTGTTGTACATTCAAAATTGATTCTCTGGGGAAGAAATATCCAAGACAGCTGGGTATCGCATCTTACCTGCCTCTTGACATCCCTGAATACCATTGTAAACGTGCTGCTCTTCTGCTTGGTATACAGCTAATAATAATTTTCCACAAAAGTACAGTTTTCAGGCACAGCTTTTTCTGCTGGTATAATTGCACCTTTACTAATATAGGCCTTGGCTTTCTTTTCATGTCCAAATTTACAGTGTGCCCTCCAAAGAAATTCTGCTGCGGAATACCAGTCCAGTTGCTTATTTGTACATTCATAAATTTAATGCAGTCTGTTTTTTTAACAGTTTTTATCGAGAAACCTTATATTCGGCCAATCTTTCCTTAATTTCAGCCTTTGATTTCTGCAGTATTATTACTGTTAGCTCACCTGAATAGCGACTTCTGTTTCTTCCAATGTTTTATTTATCTTTATGGTAAAAGCACAACACAAATCAAACTTACAGACAAAAGGAAGAAGGAACCCTGACCTGTAAGACCATTTATTGAACACATTGAGTGCTTTCGTCACTAGTATAACATGACTTCAGAACAATTAATGATATACACAGGACGACAATAAAAACACTAACCATATTAAAAATGGCATAAAACATAAACTGTTAACTTGTTTTCCTGTTAAAATACTTGTATAAGCCAAATATAAGTGACATTAATGAGCAAAACTTGGTTTTTACTTTTGAGTTCTCAGACAATTGTTTTTTTATGCGTGCTTTTTGGATGACGTTATTTTTTGGATTGGAACTAGGGTGCGATTAGATCAGTTTTTTTCAGTATTTGAGTTTGAGTACTCAGTTTTTGAAATTTACGATGCAAGTAAATGAAGACAGGGTTCATTATTTGGATTTTTCTCTTTATAAAGATAGAATGCACATCTTCCCTTTATTAGGTATTACTGATGAGCGTGAGATAGGAACGAGGGCTGGAGAACTTGTATGTCAAGACAAAGTGATAAATTTTAACAAAGCCCTTGTAATGCCATACAGTTTACATTTTGAGGGTATAAAAATATCATATTTAAAAACTGGAGTATTATTGGAATTGAGAAAGATCACCTCAACAAGGTAAGCGATAAACCTGTGGTAATAAACAGAAAGGATTTTTGTTTTAAAATCATGTTTGAGAAAACCCCCAAGAGCCAGCCAGATTGGGACTGTGGTCAAATTTGGCCATTGCCCACAATGTAGATACGTTTTTGAGAGTTTAGATATCCATATTTAAAACTACGGGGTAATTAGTTTAAGCCACAAATATTATTGTTTCAGTAAAGGGCTTGTTTATGTGGGCAAGTGTCAGGGCTATGATTGTTTTTATATTGGTAAAACAACAAAAAATGTTTAAAAATAGGATCTACCAACACTTATATGATATTCAGAGGGGGAGTAGATGCTAGTGCCCTGGCCAAGCATGTGAAGAAGGATCCCAGCCATAATTTCAAATTTATTATGATTACTCATATTGATTTGGGACTTAGAGGTGGGCCATCTGACCTTTATCTTTAATATAAAGAGTTAAAATGGCAATTGAAATGTAATCCAGCAGAATTGTCGGGCATTAATGAGATGGTCTCCATCAGTAATGTATTAAAATTAAAGGCAGAACTTGGTTTATTAGAATGCATTTTGTGTGTGTGTGTTTATTTATATATATATATATATATATATATGCATGTTTTAAATTTGGTACAGAGTGTTTTGCCCATTAATGTCACTTATAGTTGGCATATATAAGTGTTTTAAAGTGGACAGTTTATGTTTTATGCCATTTTTAATACGATTGGTATTTTCATTGTGGTCCTTTTAAGAAAATTAATTTACTTCATTGAGTTCAGTTGTGGCATTCATGTGGTATTTGGTTGTGTATAAAAGCAGCCTTTTTGTATGGTTAATTGTTCTGATGAAGTCATGTTATACTAGTGATGAAAGCGCTCAACTTGTTCAATAAATGGTGTTACAGGTCCAGGTTCCTTCATGTTTTTGTTTTTGTAATTTATGTTTGTGTGTGTGTGTATATATATATATATATATATATATATATATATATATATATATATATATATATATATATCTAATATACTTTTTTAGTGTCTCACTCATTTTAAAAACCTCTGCATGCATATAATTTATATTTGTTTCAATAAATTTCTGAAAGCCATCTCTTTTGCTAAAGCTGAAACTCAAATTGCTTTTTGCTAATCAGCTGGAGAGTTCTTCTCAGCCAGAGCATTTTCTTCTTTTCTAATTGATTTTCACTTGCATTCTCCCAGTGTCTCCTTTGCTGGCATCCAGACAGTGTAATTACCAGCAAGTAACTGAATTTTATCCAGATCGATAAACATTTCCTGGCTTTTAAAAAAAAAATCATTTTCATACTGGAGGAATACTTATCAACCTGCTACTCTATGTGCAGCCATCTTGAAAATCCTCAGTCTGGACTTCTTTGCAGTTTTGTTGTTTTTCTGAACTGCCTAATGGAGAATTTTCATTTAGCAGCCTTCTCAGGTCACCGTAGAAGAACCTTCAAAAGAAGAAAGAGGCATTGAGTAATCTAGAGATACTTCATTGTGTATCTTACTTTTTTCTCTTCATTATTTTCTCTTTAGACTAGCCCAATAGCCAAAGAAGAAAAAGAAGCCATTTTCACACAGAGGATAGTAGTCAGGTATTCATATATTTCTCAAGTATCTTAGGAGGCAAACTTCCCAGGGACATTCTTAGTAGTCCTGACTGTTCTACAGAACTGTATGTAGGAGGTAGTTCTCTAAGTTATGCTGCAGTCATCACCAACGTCTGATGTTTTAAGCTGGGTTATGAATACATAGCTATTTTGTTTCTGCTGATAGAAAGCACCCTTGCTAGACCTGTCATTCTCTATAGAGCTTTTGGTATAGGCTCATTATTTATTTATGTATTTTATTTTTATTTGCAGTTTGTTTACCAGGATAGTCCACTGGGCCACAAGGAACCCATTTTCAATGGAGTCCTGGGGAGAAAAGCTCCAGAAAAGTAAGTGTTAACAAATTACAGAATACAAAAACATATGAGTTACAAAACATGTGAGATAATTAAAAGAAAATAAAAGAAAATTCAGAGTTACAAAGTTGAAAGAGTTAGCATTTGGAGAAAGTAAATTAATACAAATCTTGTTAAAAACTATTTACATCAGCAATTCAGCAGATTGTACAGTATTCAGTTTTTGCAAGGTTTTTTACTATGAGTTATGTCAGGTGCATAAGATAAAAACATGGACTGAGAGTAGTTGAGGAGGCTATGTGGGGTGGCAACAGGAGCATTCCCGTTGTGAAGTTAGGTGTGTATGAAGGAGTGTTTTAAAGGCAGAGAGACTTTTGGTTGTATGGAGGAGGGGTGGGAGAGTGTTCCAGTGGCGAGCAAGAGAGAAGATATTTGCAGTTCAATTAGATTTTGGAAGTTAGATCTTAGCTCTGTTAGGAAGATGCATTTGGAAGGTAGAGGAAAGGGAGGGACAAAAAGAAGGGGTGAAGATGAGTTTGTGTGCTTGGATGAGTTGGAGATAGGTAAGAAAGTTAGGCAGCTCAAGCCAAGTGAGGTGATATAGTGATAAGCAGTGATGGATAGTGGATCTGTGGCCTGTGACAAATGTTGAGATTTTTTAGTAACAGGAGGATAGTTTTGACTTGAGAGAGGATTGTAGGTTAGTAAAGACAGAGGCACCATATAAGAGGGAAGGGATAAGATAAGTGGTAGCAAGAACAAGCCTAGTTGAGGAAGAGATGAAACGGTTGTGACAGTAGAGCATACCGAGTTTTGTGTGTGTGTTTTTTGATATTTGCTTGTATGTGGCTATTGAACTTTAACTGGTCATCAAGGATAACTCCTAATAGCTCTGCAGTGGAGACGATTTCGAGGGGAGTATTGTTTTGGCTGGTGATTAGGAATAAATCTTTATCTGGGATAATGGTTTTACTAGGGGAAAATATAAGCTTAGTCTTGGTTGCATTCAGTGCAAGATGGTTATGTAGCATGTTGAGGAGAAGGCATCCTGGGTTAGTTTTATTAATAAGGAAGTAGATGTGGCAGAGCAGATTATGGTAGAATCGTCTGCATATTGGATAAGGCTGGCATTAGGGATGGCTTGATGGAAATCGTTGATGAAGATACTAAATAGTAGGGGACTTAGAAGTGAGCGTTGGGGTACACCAGTAGGAGTATGTAGGAAAGGTGAAGTTGCTTTTTTCCATTTGACTGCTTGTTGTCTGTTCTCTAGGTAACTGGTGAACCATTTGATGGAGGAGTAAGATAGATTTATTTTGGAGAGTTTATTGAGGAGAAGATTGTGAGAAATGGTGTCAAATGCTTTAGAGAGGTCTAAGAGGATGGAGGATACAAGGAGGCCAGAGTCCCAAGACTTGTTAACGGTTTCTAAGAAGGAAAGGAGAGCAGTAGTGGTGCTATGGCTGGGCCAGAATCCGTGTTGAGTGGGAGAGAGAAGGTGTTTTTTTTAAGAGATAGGGTAGCAGTTGTTGGTAAATACATTTTTCAAGGAGTTTTGATACTGAGGATAGAAAAGCGATTGGCCTAAAGTTGGTAATATTATTGTTGTTGCCTTCTTTATGGAGTGGAGTGATGAAGGCTTTTTTCCAGAGCTTGGGAACATAACATTCAGAGATTGATTGATTAAGATACAAATATTGAAGACAACGGCTTCGGCAGCTATGTTTAGGAAGTAGGAGGGTATCTCTTCGGGGGCATTGGAGCATGGCTTCAATTTTTTAAGAAGTTTTTTTATGGTAGAGATGGGAATGGGGTTCATAGAGAAGGGAGGGGGTTGGGTGCTAGACTCGTTAGATGTGGAGATGGGAATATGGTTCATGGAAATGGGGGTTGAGGGCTAGACTTTGTAAAGGAGGGAGGGGAGAGTTGGGATGGCTGTGAGTTTGCAGGGTTTTTGGTGAAGGATGTTGTTAGTTTAGCTATGGAGTCAATAAAGAATGAATTGAACTGGGAAACTAGGTCTGAGTCAGAGACATTTGGGTCAGGACAGGGGTTTTCTTTCTTCCCTGGATTGAGAAGAGATGATATTCCATTCCAAAATTTTATTGGATTGGTGTTATGATTGGCTTGGAGTGTGGAGTAATAGGATCTGCGGTCTGTTGTAAGTTTTTTTACTTTGTTGCAAAGGGATCTGTATTCATTAAGGTTGGCTGTGGTTTTAATATTGTGGTAGCGTTTCCAGGCTTTGTCACGGAGCCGCATAGTGAATAAGGTAGTCTTGGTTAACCAAGGGACAGAATTGCTTTTTATGCGTTTTAATTTCTTGGGGGCAAAGGAATCGAGCATGTTTAAGAAAGTTTTGTTGAAATAGTTAATAGACTATCTAAGGATAGAGTTCTTAATCAATTCCAGTTAGTTGTTTTTAGTGTATATGAAAATGCATTAGGGTTAAAGTTTTTTAGGAATAGGCAAAAGGAATATGTGTGAGATAGTTGTATGGAGGTGGGAAGGCGATGAGTGAAAATGGGAAGATGGTCACCTAATGGGTCAGGAAGGGTTCCACTGCTAGTGATGTAATGGGGGTGAGAAACTAGAATCCAGTCTAGGGTACTTCCAGAGAGGAGGTCTTTGGATGGTTTAGTGACTGAGTTGATAAGTTGAGTGAAGTTATAAAGATTAATGTTGTGGGAGTTGGTTGGAGATTGGATTGTTGCCCAATTGATATTAACATCACCCAGAATTATATTTTCATTTGTGTTACTGGTAGAGAGCCAGCAGAGAATGTCTTCGAGGATTAGGATGCTGTCTCCAGGAGGGATGTAAAGGTTGACAATGCAAATGAGCTTCTGTTTAAGTGTAGGAGGACTGGCAGTACTTCTGCATTACCAAATTTTGGAATGGGCTTGGAGTAGGGGGTAAGTACAAGGGATGAGGAGTAGAGGAGGGCGAAACCGCCCCCCCAATGTTATGAGTTCTGTTCTTTTTGAAAATACAGTAATTGGATGGAACCAGTTCAGAGTCTTTTATATGTGGCTTAAGCCAGGTTTCAGATAGACACAGAATATCCGGTTGATTATGGAGAAGCCAGGCATGGAGGTTGGGGATTTTTTTTACAGATGCTCTGAGCTTTTACAGCTATTAGAAGGAGGGTCTGCCAGCTGATTGGGAGGGATGAGGTGAGGAGGTTGGGTTGGGAGAGGGGGAGGGGCCAGGGTTTGGGTGTATGTCACCTGAAAGTTGGCTAGAGATAGAGTGCTGGATGTGGGAGAAGTGGTATTTAAGTAGCTTAGGGTGTGATTTATGGGTAGTTGGTTTTATTGAGATTGAACTAATAAAAATGGGAGTAGTGGAGCTGGAGGTTGACATGATTCTGAAGTGGAAGAGCATGGTTGTGTTGAAGAAGAGGCTAGGGCATGTGAGACTAGTAGCATGTGCATCTTGTCTATAGTTGGGAGTAGTTGTGTGAAATGGGGGAGTATGATTAGTGTAGAGAGGTCTGGTGAGATAGTTTAAGTAGGATAGGGAGATGAGAAGTAGTAGCTGGGTTAGAACTGAGGCTGGTTTGGGAGGCATAGTATTAAATTGGGTAAGTGTGTGAGTGAGGGAGTATTTGTACAGGTGTTGGGAGGCAAGAATGTAGAAGGTGTTAAGAGTTTAGTGTTGAGAATGGGGGTGAGGTTGTATGGAGGAGGGGTTGGGTAGATAGTGGGTGGGGAGGATTTTGTTGATTGGACTTGTGATGGGGTGGGTGTGGTGTGGGAGGTATAAGTCTAGACGTAGTGGGTGTGGGTGGGAATAGGGGGCAGGCTAGGGGAGCCTGTAGGGCGAATGGAGCGGGGAAGACACAGGAAGAGGTAAAATGCCGAGAAACAATCAGTCAAGTACGGCGCTAGTTTGCAGGTAACTACAGTTTGACTATGGCAGAGAAATCTTTTTCTACCTATTATTTTGTTATTATTGTAAGTTTGTTTCTTTCTTTCTAGGGGGAAAGAAACAATGTGGTTGGAACAGGGAACAAGAACTACACTCCTGACAAGGAGTGGGAGTTCATATAAGAGTTCTTGTAGGTGGTATAAAATTATGCCTAGGGAACTGTACAATTACCAGTACAAGTGTTCTAGTTCACAAAGGTTGTAGCTTGTAGTTTGCTGCCATCTAGTGGACTGAATGGAAAACTGCAAGTTAAAACTAAGAACCGCAAAAACGGGGGATGGAGACGTCCTCAGAGTTGGTCCACGAGTGTGCAAGCCACTAAAGCTAGAGAAACCACACTACCAACAAACAGAGCATAGGCTGGCACCTACACTTTGGGAGTTTTTTGGAGGGCACTTTCTTGTCGTCCAAGACTAGAAATTCCAGGTAGGGTGGCAGGAATAGTAAATCCACGCAGTTACCAGGACTGTGATGGATATTATAATAGATAGTTCAGCAAACTCATAATCATCCAAGCTGTAAATAGATATAAAAGTGAAGAGGTATTATAAATCAGTAGAAAGAGGGTTCAAAGAATGGGGAGAAGAGAGAGGGTTAGGAAGTAAGAGTGGGGACAGAGGAGAGGTGAGTGAATGGGTATGTAGTGTAACAGACGAGAGTAGTTCAGAACAGAAAGTCGATGGGCCAGCAAGGCAGAGAGGGAAAGAGGATTACACGTGGCTAGCGTAATCAGGATATGGAGATAATACAATCAATTCTAGGTTGCTAACAGTTAAAGAATCAAATATTGCACTGGCAGTATAAGTAGTGCAGTCAGTGCATGAAGATAAAACAATCAATTCTAGGTTGATAGCAGAAAAAAAATCAATCCAATTCTAGGTTGATAACAGCACAAAAATTCAGTCCAATTCTAGGTTGATAACGGCAGAAAAAAAAATTAAATAAATATTGCAGTTTTCTTCACATGCAACAACACATATTAACAGGCAAAGGTCTCAAAGAAGACACTCAGCCACACCAGCAAATACCTAACATTATACAGTGTTCATCACATGCATCAGCCTATATTCACGGGTACAGGACTAAATGGAAGACACTCATCCGCAAGACCTTTTATGATGGAAAACACAATAGGAGGAATGGTACAGCATGTATTATTATTATTATTAATTTTATAGACCCCTGAGCCTGTTTTTATTTTGGAAATAGGAGGAGATTGTTTCCTGCTTTTATTTTTATTTTTTTAAGGAGGTGGAGGGGGGTGATCTTGCACTCCCATTTTTGATCTCTAAATCTTCAGTTGGCACTTCTACTTTCAGATGGCAAACACTGCAAGGGTTTGTGCTTCTCTTTCTTTGAGGGGCTTGTGTAGAATAATTTGGCAATACAGTTACTTTCTAGCAGATAAGCGTGTTGGAGTTGCAGAGGAGATTCATGTGATTCTCTCTTAACCTGTTTGTACTTTCAGTGCAAGGTGATGCTATTTGGTTTGTTATTCATGCCTAGAAGGTTTACTGGATGTATTGATGAAAAGTTTGCAGAAGTATGTCCTTCTAGTGGTCTTCTACCTGGATATCTAGCTTTCACCATCTCTTTCAAGGGACTTTTTTATTATTATCCCTTTCATGGATCTCACCATGACTTCATTCTTTAACTGTCACAAATAAGACAAATTCTTCTCTGCCATATCACTCCAGTTATATTTTATGATGTTGTAATCTTTGATTGGATGGTATACGAGCAGCTACAGGTAGCAAAATACATCACCCAGTCAGTCTAACAGTTAGCAAAAAAGAGAATATCTAATACTTGCCCAGTATTTTTGCTGCTGAACTGGGATATCTTCATCACCCTTCTGCAGTGAGTGCAATGGCCACAGGGAAAATATCCCTTGAGTTGGTCCCTCACAAGAGTTGTTTGTATAGCATCACCTTTACTTCTCTAACTATGTTTGTAATGATTTTAGAATGAGCCCAAATTGTTGCCTCTCCTGAAAGAGAATTGACATCTGTCTACAAGAAACTCATATATTTTGTTATCTGCCAAAAGTATTTCCCAATGTCTGCGGACACTATTGATTAGGACATCAGTGTTTCTGCCATACTTCGTGACCAGACGGATGGTTGAATCTTTGTTCTTAGTCTTATCCTTGTATGCTAAGAGATCCTGCCTGTCACGCTTAGCCACCCAATGTCTGGCCTGAAAGATGTTCCCCATTTTGTATCCTCTGTTCCTGAATCCAGTGGTAAGGTCTTCTTGATATACATGATAAGTAGCATCAGTTAAACATATGCGTTTCATATGTAAAAATTGTGATTTTGGAATGTTTCTGCGTATATGTGGAGGATGAAAGCTGGTAGCATGGAGAAGGGAGTTGTATTGGGGGTACTTGTGATACACTTCCGATGTTAGAGTGTGATTATTGTTCCTAATAACTAAGACATTTAGAAAAGTAATCTTATTGATGTCAAAGGTAACAGTAAAGTGTATACCCTATTTGTTGTCATTTAAGTATCCGACAAACTCCATAAGATAGGGTCCAGTCTCCATACTAACCAGCAATCATCCAAGTGTCTTCTCCAAATATCAATCTCATCTAAACAGATGTTGTATGAGTTTTCATAGATGAGCTGTTCCTCAATGTGGGCCATGAATAAGTCAGCATATATGGGAGCAAATGAGCCCCCCATGGCAGTACCTTGTATTTGTAAGTCGCATTTGTTCTGGTAATAGAACACGTTCTTGATAAGAACGTGTTCGGCTAAGCACAGTAAAAAGGTGTTGAAACCGGGATGGTACAATTCTGACGTACATAACCAGTATTTTAATGCTTCCAGCCCCGCCCAGTGAGGAATGTTGGTGTACAGTGCAGAAACATCAGTGGTGCAAAGCAACCATTCAGGCTCAAGTTGCATCTCTGAGATAACTTTAAAGAATTCTGCGGTGTCTTGAATACAGGCCCTAACCCATTTCAGAAGTGGTTTCAGATATTGTGTCAGAAACTGGGATAATGGTTCCATGGGGGAACCCCTACCTGAAACTATAGGTCTTCCAGGTGGATTTTCCAGATTCTTGTGTATTTTGGGTAGAAAGTATATATATATATATGGGCTGGAAGGGTTGGATATCGTGAGGTGATGTAATGTGTTGTCCATGATAATTCCTTCGTTCTTGGCAGATGCTAAAAACTGGATGATTTGTTTCTTGAAGCCAGGAGTTGGGTCCATTGTCATATGAGTATAGTCATGACTTTCAGCTAACTGTCATTCATAGCTTCTGTGTTGTATTGGGTCCAATCCTGTACTACCACTACCCCACCGTTATCAGCAGACAGTATTGCCAAATCGTGGTTAGTTTCAAGTTCATGGATAGCATCCATTTCGATCTTTGAGAGGTTGTTTGATTTAGCACCAAACTCCCTAAAGTTGAAATGCAGATCTTTAAGAATGCAATTCTGAAACATTAACACATTGTGATGCATTGGTGGCATGTAATTAGAATTGTGGTATCTGAATCCATCCTGCGATTCAGGATTGGGTGCTGTTTGAAAAAATAATCTCAGGTTAAGTAGTCTACAAAATGAAGTAATATCTTGAGCAAATTTATCTTCGGACGCACAAAAGTCAGGTATAAAATTAAGACCTTTATTCAAAATTTTATCTTGGGTGGGTGACAAAGGAGTGGATGAAATGTTCAATACATTACTATGTTCTATTTCTGTACCATCAGTTTCAACAATCCTTCCATGTTGTCCACTTTTGTGATGTTTCCTGCCTCCGCTCCTTTGCCTACCCCTAAAGGGATCGATGTGTTGCTTAGTTTAGAGGCTGGATAGTCTGGGCCATGCTGTACATCAGGCTCTAAACCTGACAAGGATTCCTCAACAGACGTATCATAACTAGATGAGGAAGGCTTTTTTAGAATTGACCTGGGTCTTTTCCTTTTGGCCACCTTTCTATGTGTTTGCTCGAACCTCACGTGCCTGTTGCTGGAAAAAGGATGCCCACCCTCATAGTCAGTTATATCTCTATGAAACTTTCCATTTTTCTGTCTTTTAATTACTGCTCCAAGCAGATCCTGACTAAGTTTCCCAAGACAGGTGTTATAGGACTCCTGTCTTTCAAATTTCTGGATGTCCGCATCTAATACATCTTTGTCAGTTGTTCTCTCGTAATGAGAGGCTAAGATTTCCACAAAGCTCATGGAGGCTCTTTGTTTAAACACAGCCCATTGTTCTGTAAGGGTAGTATCAGTATTTGGAACCAATGGCTGTATACGTACCGTCAACCCCCGTGGTGATATGCCCTTAGTTAAATATGCGTTGAAAAGCTTGGAATGCCAACGTTGGTCCGAAGGGACCTCATACTCTTATTTAGTTTGAGAAACTGTGCTTCGCATGTATTTTCTAGGACCAAATCCTCTGGCCCATTTTCATTAACTGTATTGCCAAGGCCAAAAATGGCCAAATCATCCTTATCAGAGGATAAACCCTGTAGCAGGTTAGTAAGGTCCATTGGTAGTTAATAATCAGCACAAAATAAATGCTATTTGTTCCCTATTCTAACACCAGGAGTCAGAAATACGAGTATGAGATTGCCTAAACTTGGTCCAGTGGTCAGGATAAAATCATATACTGTTATTTTTGTCATATAAAATGAAAAAAATTAAAAAAAAGGCAACCCATGCAGCAATGCTATATTTATGTACCAATCCAATATGGAATGATCGAGTGTGGACAATATTAGCCCCTGCTCCTCAATATTTTTATTCAAGCAGTGCTACGTCTCAACACGCAACGCCTGAACTTGATATACTGTAGTTTTTATTATATAAAATGAAAAAGAGGCAACCCTTGCAGCAATATATTATGTTCATGTACCAATGCGATATGGAATGATCGGGTGTGGGCAATATTAGCTCCTGCTCTTCAATATGATTATTCAAGCAGTGCTAAGTCTCAACACTCAGTGGTCAAAACCATACAAATCAGTGACTCTACAGTTATAAAGGTTCATATAAAAAGACTTAGGACATTGTTAGCCCCTGCTGTTGAGTCAATCTGAAATTCAATGACTTTTGATTCCTAAGCAATGCTAAGCCCATAGTCCATATATACATACTCTCCACCATATTTCAAACCATGAACTGTAATTGCCTTTGCCATTCATAGAAGATAGTTACCGTACAAAAGGAATCCAACCATGGACCAAGAAAGGCTGATAATAGTGGTCATAGAACCAACTTCCAAATGTAGAATAGGTATTAATCAAATAAGTTTTGCCTCATCAATATGGATGTACTTCCTGCCAAGGATTTAAGGCCCTTTGTATAGTTTGTTTATAAAGAAGAAAAAAAGACCTTATTATATGATATTTGGAGACCAAGTCCCAAAGTAGGTCAAAATTCAATGAGAGAATCCAGTTATAGTATATATGGATTTTGCCAAAATGATTGACAAATGTAATATTGAGTATAGACTCATAGGCATCAACTTTAAACATAAAGTGTGCAATATAAAGTATACACCATTAATGCAGGTTCACTTAATCCCCAGTCCCAAAGGCCGTTAATAATAAGGACAAGGAATATATGTAGAAATAGATATTGCTAGAAATATATTTTGGATCGTATCATAAACACTTAGCTACTGTAGTCCAGTCCCACATATATTCATACAGTAACAATTGTCCCGGCAGTGTTAAACTAT
>NC_056738.1:28627003-28647862 GCF_019279795.1 Protopterus annectens | reverse complement strand
GCATATATGCATGTGCAGTTTGTTTAACTACATATATTGTGCAAGATTAAATTTTATTTCATAGTAGAATACTTAAGTCATCATATGAAGCTGTGGGAGGGAGCATATTGAAGTTTATTGCTGATGCTGTAATTCTGTATTTCTGATTATCTCTTTAAAAACTTAACACCAGGATATGTAAATAAATATTTACATATCACTGCAAAGAATAGGCCAGCATCAACCTGCTGAATAATTGTTTCTGTTTTATGCTGCACTATTGAGAAAGTTTTCTTTCTGCAGCTCCATAGGATGTTGTTCAAAGACATCACTCCATGGCCTTTCAAAAGTTCATATGAAGAGTATTTTGCCTCATAAGGAACTTGATAAGAGAGGTCAGTAGGACTGATCAGAAAGGAGTATATAGGGACACCCTGGATTTTAGAGATCATTATAGGCTGAAGGTTGTTCAGACTGGGTGGGATGCTTATGAAAATAAGCATTAAACTGTAGCTGTTTTATTTTTTATTTTAATTTATGCATTTGTTAACTAGGTAAGCCCATTGTTTGTGAGTGTTCCTTTTCAGGAATAGTCTGGGAGCCCTTTCTGGCAACTGGAGGTGACAGGAATACTTGTTTAGAATAAATGCCTCAATGACAGCTCAGAGCCTTAATCCTCTGCACTAATTCTGGCAGAGAAGGATATAGGCCTGACAACACACCAGACAACCTGTGTTCATTTAGCAGCATGGGAAGATGTAGGACTGGCCAAGGGGATGGCAGGAGTGAGTGGCCAGTGCTGACTCACCAGTCCTGAGAGGAAGGGTCCAGTCCCCCAGTCCACTGCAGTGCTGATACATAAGAGTGTGATATGTGTGACCTACATTTGTATGTGTTAGCTAGTGACCACCCTGAATGAAAGCCAGGGAGATCAGCACTTATGGGAGGGACATCTCTACAAGGAGGATAGGGTGCACCATACCATGATAGCCTTCTTTCAGTGCTCAATTTTTAGCCTCTGAGCAGAGTGAGTGGACAGTTGAGTTTTTGCCCCAATCAGGGAATGAAAGGACAGTTATGCTGTCACAGTGATTAGGAAATTATTGCACTTGGCTTATGTACCAAAGAAATGTATATTTATTTATTTAGTTATGTATGTATGTTTGTTTACAGGGGTAGAGTACTGTTTTATTTATTTTATTAATACATTTGTTAATGCTTTTGTACAGGAAAAATGTCACTCAGAATACCTGGGGATAATCCAGGAGAAAGAGCAACAAGGACTGTTGGCCTTGGAAGAACTTGAGCTGCAGAAAAATGCCGTACAGTTACAGAATGACGAGAAAATTCAGGAACTGCATCAAGAAGTGGAATCACAAAGAACTGTGAGGAAAATAATAGAATTATTTACTAGCAATGCAGTTTGTTTTGTTAGTGCTGTTAAAACATCTCTCAGTAGAAACATTAATGTATTCAGACATTCCCACTGAAATAGAAAGTAAAACTAGTAATAGTGTCAGAGGTAGTAAAGGCCCTGCATAACTTGTATTTTTTCAAACTGCTAGGTGCTGGCTGCTACAGTGGCTACACCCCCCCCCCCCACACACACACACACACAGACACCATATCATATTTTCACGTAATGTCCAAATTTATGCCTCAAAATTTCGGTCTGTTCTTCATAAAATTTGTAGTTTTCTGGAAAATCACTGGGATGATCTAAGGAATGAAATCATTAAATAACGACAATACATTTGAGTTTCAGACTTCAAATCATTAAGAAAATGCATTTTAACAAAAAAACAAGTTACTCTGGCTATTTTCTAAGTTTATAACAACACTATTTAAAATCTGTCCCTGTTTTGGGGCTTTTGACCCCCCATTATGTCAGGCTTTGTTAGATTTCTTGGGCTAAGAGGTTGAGAGGTGTGACACACACACACACACACACACACACACACACACACACACACACACACACACACACACACACACACACACACACACACACACACACAGTTCAGCCACTTAATTGCTGATAATCTTTGACATTTCCATCACTGACTTTAGTATGTGCAGTTGCATTGTTTCAGTGCAAATTGTGTGACTACTTCCCTCGTTGACGTATTTTTTTTTGGTTATACTGTTGAGTGTATGCAAAAGGAATGCAACAATTTATTTGTACTTTTTCAAAGTCATTTTGCATGCAGGAGTCGGTAGTCCATCACAGAGGCAAGTGTATTTGCTCATGCTTCATTGCACAGTTTGGGATGTTTGGGGATCCTTACATTACTAAATTAGGTCAAACAGTCGAATAGCTCCTGAATAATCTCCATTACCCATTCCTTAAATTCCTCTCTTTTCAGCAGATAGGTGGGAAAGCGCCACTGTCTCATTTTTATTTCATTATCCTGTGTTTTTATCTTTGTTATTTTTGGCGCATGATCTGAACTAGTTATTGGGTGGGTATCAAGACCTTCAATTAAATGCACATGTTCCTGAGAAATGTAAATTCTGCCTAGCCTAGCCCAGTTACAGCTTGGAGAACAATATGTAAATTTACTCCGAACTCCTACTACTGAATTCACATCTTCCACGCCATATATTTTCATACATTGCTTCAAAAGTCTACCCTCCTTTGTTATACTTTCCATTTTGGGCCCTCCAGACATATGCTAACTGCTGCAAATCACATGCCAGTCCCCAGCCATAAGTAATATTTCTTGCTGAAAGCTGATTATTTCTCCAAGAATTTTCTTAAGCTCCATTATAGCAGTTTTCGGTGGAATATAAATACATGTCAGTGTAATCCTCCTCCCTTGCCAGTAATCCCTTAGTACAAGAAATCTACCATTACTGTCTTTTTTATCCTGTTCTATCACTACCGGAGCTCCTCTTGCATTTAGCATAAGTACTCCTGTTTTCCTTTGTCCCATGTATTCTGCTGAATAGCCATCCTGAAAGTCTTTCTTTATCAAATTCACATGTTCAGTTCTTTTCAGTTGTGTCTCCTGTAACATAGCTATTTGCACTGTACATTTTTTAATATAGATCACTACTCTTTCTTTTTTTGTGTTGATCTGTGAAAGACATTACAGAAAGCATCATTGTATAAAAAGTTGTTATTTCCATCTTTTATGTATAACAGCTTTTTTTGTTAAATGCCTAGTTCCAGCTTTTGTGCTACATGCATAAACTGTTTGGCAGGTTGTACTTTTATGCAGTTGTTTGTTGCCATATCCATTTGAGCGGTATCATATCGTACAAAACTTTTTGTTTTATTGAAAGACATCAAACAAACAAACAAACACCCCCAATACCCCCTGAAACCTATTAGCTTAATACTAACACACTGAACTTTGTAAATCTTCAGATATTGAAGTTTTAGCTTCCTAATAGGTGCAAATGTCCCAAGCTGACAGCCACACTGATAGATGTACGTTAACCTAAAAGAGAGGTTATCCATGCTAAGACACATGGTGCAGCCTATGCTTCTATTATGTGCTGCCTGGTTTTGTCTTATCTTTATAGCTCTCCCCAACTGGGAAAATAACTGAATGCTTTCAGAGAACATTATCTCCTAGATAATTTCTCTTTTTTTTCCCAGACAGTTTCTTTTTATCAGATTGTCTCCATGGAAACAGGATGACCAGATACAGAATTGCTACTAAGCATACATTTATTTGCTAGAAAAAAGCCTTATAATATTCATTATTCTTTTTCATTTACATGCTTTTTCATAAAATTTGTTGCTAGATCAAGATAATGGGCTTAATCTTGTCATTCCTCCATGCAAGAATGAGAAAAAGCACATTATTTTTTTCTTTTATCATGCTCTTTTAACCATACTTTTTTGTTTACTTTCATTTCTTAAAACTGAACAGGGAGAAAGAGAGAAGTGAGAGAGAAAAAAATAAATAAATAAACGAACAGAAGCACCTGTTTACAATAGTATCCCCATTACACTTAAAAACAACCAAGAGAATTGTACTTTATAGCATGCAAAGAAATTCATACTCTATAAAAATAGTACTATTAAGAAAAAAATGTTGTTTTGCTTACAGTTGACTTTCTCTCTCCTCTTCCCCTCATGTATTTTTCCGAAAATTTATGACACTGAGTAGGGCATATATTTTAGAGGCCCCACAAGTCCAGCAAAGTGCAAAAAGTCCAATATTTCTAGATTTTCCTGTTGTGCCATATTTCATAAATATGATTATTGCTTTATAATCCCACATTTGTCAATTTCCAGGTTATTCATTTTATTCCTGTTCATCTCCATCTCTCAAATCCTATCTCTGCTTCATTTCCAATCTATTATCCATTTTTCTAGTCAACTCTTATATTTTCTTCCTTCTCTTAGGTATTTTCTGTTGAGACAGTGCAAAAGATTTCACGGGCTCAGTCTCTCTGTAGTTCTTTTCACCAGAAGGACATGAAGCAGAAACCCCTTCTGTTTCACAGCTCATTCTTTGCTGGATAAACTTCTGTATTTCTTCCGTAGCATGTACTTCTTCATCAAAAAATTATTTTGTCCCTCCAGGGAAAAAATGTTGTGAAGATGGCTGGGTACAGCAGTTTGAATTTCACTTCTAATTTTCTACATTCCCTAAATAATGGAATATATTTTCTCCTCTTCTGTCTGGTGTACAATGAGTAGTCATTCTCCACACTCCGCTGTCTCCCACTTTTAGTACCTTGTCCTTCTGATGCATTTTTGTCAGAATCAGCTCCTTCTGCTAAGACTGCATCTTTACTAGTAAAGGTCTTTGTTGTTTTCTTGTAACCAGATTTGGAGCATACACACAAGGTGCCCTTTCAGTTAACATTTCCTGTGTGGAATACCAGTCCAGTTGTTTATTTATGCTGTTGCTTCTCTGGTACCTTGCCCTCTAATTATATTATTTTTTGAAACATTTCTTCTTGTGCAGTCTCCTATTCAGCCTGCCTTTTCTTCATTTCAGCCTCTGAGTTTTGCATTTCTTTCATCTTATCTGAATGTCTGTTTAAAGCTTCTTCCATTTTGTCAAGCTTTTTATTGTTTTTGTTGATGTACTGTATCAGTGTTTCATTTATTTTAACCATTTCTGTGTACAGTTGCTTTATCGTCCCTCTAGGTTACTGGAAGTCATGTTTGGAACTTGCACTGCTTCTTGCTTAACAACTACAGTACTTTTCCCATTCTGTTTTTTCTTCACCTTTTGTAGCTTATTTTCCTGCAGGTCCTTTATATTTCTTTTTGGCTTGGCATCCAGGCAGTGCACTTACTAGTCAGTTACTGAAATTTACCCAGAAATCTAGGTCCACTGGCGTTCTTTGCTAAGTTTCTGTTTCCAGACTGGGACGGCCAGAATTAAGTTGTTGCTCAATGTGCAGCCGTCTTGGAAGTCCCACTGAGATAGCTTTGTTGAGTGAAAGCTAGACCTAAAACCAGTCAGTCAGGATTGATTCAGTCGGTGTAGGTTCACTAACACATCGCAGCTTGGCAGTGGATGACTTGATGGTAAGAAGGAGGATGGACATCCTTTGTATCCAGTAGACAAAATGGAAGGCTAGTGCAGCAAAGCCACTTGGCTTGGAATCCATAGTCTGCTATTCAGGAGGAGGACCGACTAGAAATGGTGTGGGAGTTGTGGTGAGGGAGAGTCTTCAGAAAATGGCGAGGGTGTCATTAGAATTAGTGACAGACTCATGGCAATCAGACTCCAGTGTAAGGATGGGGCACTATTCGTAATCTTAGCCTATGCACCACAACAGAGTTGTGATAGTTAGGAAAGAGTTCATTCAGACAGTAGCTGCAGGACCTACTTGATAAAGCAAGACATGTGTTGGTGTTGATAATGGGTAAATTAAATGTATATATCATGACAGAGTAAGATATGAGGATTGCTTGGGTCTGCATGGATGGGGCAACAGGAATAAAGAAGGAGAGACCATTCTAGGTTTCTGTCAGTCAAATGGCTTAATGGTGGCCAGCAGGTGGTTAGGCAGGAGAGAGCGAGCCACGAGATTGCATGCAAGAGTGGCCAACATGCAACTCAGGTAGACTTCTTCCTAGTAAAGAAAGGGCACTGGGGCAGATTCAGTGATTGCAAAATCATCCCCAGTGAAACTGTCAGCCCACAGCATAAACCACTGGTTGCTACAGTCAGGTGCAAGCAGTGATCTGAGAAGGCTGAAAGATCAGCAGAGACTAGGTTAAAGACCGAAAAGTTGACTGGAGAGAAAAACAAGATTTCCATTAATTACTCTGGTCCCTAGCATCTCAGGAAGAAAAAAAAATAGGTGGAGTTGAAGAAGAATGGTAGCACCTGAAAACATCATGCATAAGTACTATAGAACAGATATGTGTCTGAGCCAAAGTATGGAAGCAAGGTACCTAAAAAAGGTAGCGGTGAAATGTAGAAGTCCAGAAAGTCATGAAAAGAAAGGAGGAGTGCAGGAGAAAGTGGGAGTTAGAAAAGACTGATCAGGCTAAGAAGGTATACTGTTTGGCTAACAAAGAGGCCAAGAAAGGAGTTGCAATAACAAATAATATGACATTAGAGGCCTTCTTTCATATTCTAGTAAGTAAATAGATAACACAAAGAAACTACATCAGGTTGCAAGGCAAAGGCAGAAAGATAAAGAAGATAGTCTCACACCTTTCATAAGGGGTACTAGCAACAACCTGCTTACCAGTCCACAGGACATCAAAAGCAGACGGTTGGTGTGCTTTCAGCAGCTTCTGATTGAAAAAAACGCCACAGAAACTGTACTGCCCCAGATACAGATTTGATGAAAGGAGAGGAGGAATTCACTGTGAGGCCCCTGCTCTGGGCTAGTAAGCAAGGGGCCTCAATCCTTACTGTGGACACTGGTGAAGGACGTTCACTTTGAAGAAAAATAGATGGATACAGTATTTCCAGATGCAGCTCTCTGCACCAAGCACACTTTCCCTTAAGAGCGCACAGGGAACACACTCCCGTCCTGGGGCTTGGTTTCCCTCTCTGTCACCAGCAGCAAATAAAACTCCACACTGACCACAACTGTAGATTTGAGTCCTCAGCTAAGTGTTCCAAGCCAAGTCCTCAACCACCCTCTCTGTGAACCAGTGCTGTTTGTCCTTGCTCCAAGTAGCTGATGCACACTCTTTGAGATTTGATTTGCACACACACACACACACACACACACACACACACACACACACACACACACACACACACACACACACCTGGGAAAGGCTGCCACAGATTTAGCAGCAATGCCCCGTCTACCCAGACTATAAGGTAGGTACTGCCACCTAAACACTTCAAAGCTAGCTACTCTAAGGTTGTTACAAGGGTACCCAGTTAGGGTATATATTAGAACATCGAAGTTTCAAAACTTCAAATGTTCTAATATCGAACCCTACTCAACGAAAGTTGAAAATATCGAAGCAACAGAAAACCAAATTTTTTCCTAGGGAAAGAATTTGGTTGTCCATTTAAGTTTTGGTATTTTCAGCACTGTGGTGGAAAGTTACGGGTCGGGTTCAGGTAAGTGTGCGATTGAGTGCGGGTTAGGGCGCAGGTTAGGTATGTGTGCAATTTTGTGGATGTGAGGGTTAGGTGAGTTAGGGCTAGGGCATGGGTTAGGTATGTGTGCGATTGTGTGGACATGAGGGTTAGGGCAGGTTAGGTGAGTTAGGGTTAGGGCACGGGTGAGGTGAGTTTGCGATAGTGACGGACCTTAGGGTTAGAGTTTGGGTTAAGGTAAGTGGATAGTTAGTGGTGTGTGTATAGTTTAGTGTAGGGTTAGGTGTAAGATTTTAGGTGTATGTGTGTGGATTGCTGTTTGCTTGGTGTGCTTGTGTTGTGTGTGTGTTTTGGAACAGCAATTTTTTTCCCTAGGAAAAAATTTGCTGTTCTGTATGTTCGATGTTTTCAGTTTTCGCTCAATAGGGTTCAATATTAGAACATTGGAAGTTTTGAATCTTTGATGTTCTAATGTAGACCCCCAGTTATACTGAGCAAAATTAATACTAATACAAATGTTAGTGTTTGACCAATGCAGCAAGGCTTTCAGAAGTGGCCAGAGTGTCACCAAATAAATATAAGTACTCTCAAAGGTTAAAATATTCTCTAAAAGACCAGCCACAATGAAACATTTAAATATATTTAATAATAAATAAAGTAATATGAAACTACTAAATATCTATGTACAATAAACACCAGAGTTTGTCACAGGAAATATTAAAAATAGCAAAGATGGGAAGGTTCACACAGGTACAGAACAACAATACTTAATGAATCCCACTATATTTTCCTGACTAATCTAAAGAATTACTGTCCCCTAGCTCACTTATTAGAGCAAGGCAAGATGACATGGGAGAATGCTCCTTCTTTGTCAGTTTTCACAAACAGACTGCTGAGAGCCAAGTGGCATCTCTCACTAATATCTAAATATCATTTCAGTGCTAGGTATAGAATGACATCAAATCTGGTCATCTGACTCTGGTTCCCATACTACCCCCTTTACTAGAAACTGAACCAGAATGTAGCACATATTTGTCATAATACACACACAGATCTTTGCTAAGATGTGTTACAGCATCTAGAAGTTGTAAAACAATTTTAACACATCCACTCTTCCCACAGCTACTAAGCCAGGTTTCTCACAGACATTTCATCTCTGGCTGCAGTCAGAATTGTGAGATACAATCTATATGGCCTAAACCAGGTAATGTAATTTTAGACTATTTATCAAAGTTTGCTGAACTGAGATTAACCTTTTCTCTTCCAGTATCCTCTTCTGCAATGTATTAATTTAGCAGTTAAAATACAGTCTGACATGCAGGTATTCTGTCCATCAGGACCCACATTTCTACACAAGTAGTTTTACAAATACATTTTCAACACATGCACCTGTACAAATCAGTTTGATATATAAATGATGTATAATTCTGTACAAAACTCCAGCTAACTATGCTGGCATGTGTTACACATCAACTACCCTACTTCTTCTGGCATAGCAGGCAATACCTCACATCATCACAAGGCTGTTGAAAGGGGAATGTTTGCTATGACTGGTGAATTATCTTAGTAGAATTCTACTAGCATGTGTTCTGTTTCATTTTGCAGTCCAAGGTCCAACCTGCCTTTTATTCTTGCTGTGGTTTGAGTACCAGATTTAGGATTCCGTTCACTTTGGATGAATGTAACATATTTAGGTGTTATTTCCAAATGTTAGTACAATTTCCTTATAAAACTGGCCACTTTCTCCTCTTCAGCATCTGTAATTGGAGAGTAGACTTGTACCACTCTACTTTTAAAAGGCTTACCTTGCGAGTATAGCACACTCTGACAGAGAACATGCTGTAATTTTAGAGTTTTTACCAATCATTAATTTTTACACCATGTTATTGACTAGAAGGGCTGCTCCATTTCTTCTGAAAGATTTTGCCCATTAAATGATCTGATGATTATCTGATGAGAAATGACCCATTACAGTCTATTTTAGAACATTGATTTCCAAGATGTCAGTGTTTTTTCTTGTCATCTTTAACCACATCATGTAACTTAGTTCATAGTTATTAGACTGATGTGCCGGTGTGATGTATGGTCCTTTGCAGCATTGGAGTTTTCTTTTATCTGTCTACATCTCATCAGACGGACATCCTTCTGACTTAAATTCATCAACATTATAACCTGTAGCACTACTCATAGTTTTCCTTTACTCCTCCCAGTAGTAAGATGGATACCTTTAAATCTGAGGATCTCAACTTCCAGTGTCATCTGAACATGTCACTGATTGCTTGTGTCTATAGAGTCTGCTTAGAGAAAATGCTGAAGTGGCCTGCCATTATCTTTTCCAGCAGATTATCTTTCGTCTGATTTCTTTGCCATGATTTGCCTGTCTTGAGTGGCCTTACATGATATAGCACATCGCTTTACTAAGATGCACAGGTCCCTTTACCACAACAAGGTAATGGTCCAGAAAGATGGCCAAAAAGAACATTTTTACAGGATTAACCTTTACTTATGCAATATTTTGCTGTCCATCTTAGAACACGTGAAACAGACTACTTCAGAATACAAAGCTCTTTTTATGCTTTTTTTTGTCAGATTTCATCAACAGTTTCTGTTAAAGGAAAACTCCAGGCTAGAACTAAAAAAATATGTTTTTTTCAGTCTATCTTTGTTTCCAGACCTATTTTAACACCTCAAAATTACTCTACGCTTTATTTGCAATTTTAGCATGTTTACCACAACATGGCTACTGATGGGGCTTGGTATGTCCGCGTGATCTTCTTCTCCTTCAACTCTTTCTCTTTCCCATAAAGCATTTCAAGTCTTATTTCTATGACTCATGCCAGACATAAGGAAGTAACTCTGAATTCCCATGCCATTGACATATAATGGGAAATGTGTGACTCACTGTCAGTTTGTACTCCTTCTGTAAGAGGGCTGCTTCTTTTCTTTTGCTAATCACCCTCATTTATGTTTTGCTTAGGGCTTGCTTTACACTAAACTTTGAAGTTATCCAGTTGCAGGCAGAGAAGTAGCTAAATTGGAGGCTTTTGTTCTCAGTGTTCTTTTGTAGTCCAACCAGAATTGACAGCCCCCTCCCCCACACTACTGCAGAGGTGTTAAAACTGCAATTGCAATTGACAGCTAGATTAGAAAGGAAGGGACCTCAAATCTAAATTGGTTCCCTTCTGCCTGCAGTAACCAGCAACATATTATTTATTTAAACAATTTCAGTTTAATTTTTGGAAGCACATTTCAGAAAATTCTTGATTATTTCAGTGTATTTTATTAATAGTGACTTTTGGTTTACCCCTAATTATGTCTACAAAACATTTTTATGTAACTTACTTTTGCTTTCCCCATTTCTTTCAGAGGAACAGCTGTCTTGTGATAGGGAGTGTCTGTAATTCATTGACATTCTACTCAGCTCCACATTTTTTAATCAGTAAAACAGCTCACTTTACCTATTCAGGCATGACCAAAGGGCAATTTCAGGTGTACTCTCCAGTCCAACTGGTGAATCTGGACATTTTGAGGCAATGTTACAACTGACTCATGTACACAGAAAACCCTCTCCTCCTACCACCAAACACTAATATATGTGAGAGATGCAATTGGGGAGGCAAAGCTCTCACAACCCAAGACTGGAACTGACAGTCAAGAGGAGAAGGAAAATACTTGCAACACAACACCAGTCTCACATAGACCTACTAAACCAACACCGGCAAATAACACACATAAATACACAAAAACATACTCAGAGGCTCTAAAAAAATCTGCAAAAGCAACAGAGACCTCCAAAGCAGACACCCAAGCAACCGCCACACCCTATTACAAACCATGAAACACATACTTCACATAAACAGTGTGCCATGCAATCACAGCCCTTAAGGCAGTATAACATACCCAAAACACTAGTAATAGGCGACTCTATAGTCAGGCACACTGATGTCCCACTAACTAGGCTGGACAAGGAGAAGGTTACAGTTAGCTGCCTCTCAGGTGCCAGGATCTGCCACATAACACAAGCACTCAGGTCACTCCAGAACAAGTACAAATACAACTCTGGCATTGTCCATGTTGGTGTGAATGATCTGAGACGTACCTCCCTGGACTACATGAAAAGAGAGATGGAAGAGCTCTCTGATCATGTAGCCCAAGCCAGTATGACCCTGACCCTGAGTAGCAGCCTGCCCTCACCAAGAATGATGCCACAATATAAAGAAAAAATGATAAATTTCAACAATTGGCTATGTTTCTGGTGTCATTCAAAGGGGATCCAGTATCTGTCCGCCTGGGATGACATGTTTGACAAACCACATTGCTTCATAAGAGATAGCTTGGACCTGTCACCCTTAGACTTTCGAATACTGGCCAAAGCTTTTGCCACCCCCATAGTGCCTTTTTTAGGGAAGGCTCAAAAGACAAACCTACCACCGTAAATAGCACAAGTAACCAAAAACAAAGGATGATACTACTCAGTGCCAGAAGTCTAAACCTCAAAATGCATGCACTCGAGGCACTCCTCAGTATGGAGAATATCGATATCTGTGCAGTAACAGTAACCTGGTTTAAGGTTTCAGAGAGCACCCCAGCACTACCAGGCTATAACTCGTACCATACTTTTCGGCCACAGAACCCAAACCGAAACAGAAAAGGCAGGGGGTGTATCCATATTCATCAAGGATACCCACACCTCCAGGTTAGTGGTGCAGCACAATGCCTCAGAGATCATCCATGTGCAACTAACAACAGGCAAAACTGCAATTTAAATTGTAGCTTGCTACGGATCACCCACCATGACCCAGGACCCCCATTCTGCGTTTCTGGAGACACTGGAAAATATGAAGGTCCTACCAAACACCCTAATATTGGGTGATTTCAATTACCCAAACATTAACTGGGAGAACTATTCAAGTACTAACTCCCTTACCCAACACTTCCTAGAATTTATAAACTCAAACGCCTTGGATCAACTGGTCAACACCCCCACCAGAGGCGACAACATATTGGACCTGGTCATAACCAACATGGGCGACCGGTGTTCTACATCGGAGGTCAATTCCCTCACTGGTTAGATCAGACCATAGACTAATCACTCTGGATATCCACATTCCGCCCCCACCCCCATTCAAGGAAACCACTGTGAAAAACTTTTCAAAAGCAGGCTCTGTCCCTACCGAATGGCACACTGCTACAGTCATCCCTCTCCACAAAGAGAGGTGGAAAGGTTCACAGCCCTCATGCTAAAGGACAACGCTGTCAAAACTTCTGAATCCCTTACAAAGGAACTCTAAGAGCACCTGCAAGAATGCATGGAGCATGCTATCCCAAGCAAAACCAAGACTTACTCCTCCAAGAAAAGGAAATCAGTCTGGTGGACCCTTGCCATAAACAAGCTATACAGTAGGAGGAGAAAACTAGTACAGAAGACTAAAATCCCAAGAAGGAAAGACATCCCTGATCAGCATCAGCAAGAAACTACGATCCCTCATAAAATCATCCAAGGCTAGCTTCAAAAGAAAAATTGCCAAGGACTCCAAAGATAACCACAAAGCGTTCTTTAGCTATGTCAAGAACCTAAGTGGAAACTCTCAGATCTGCTCTGAGTTAGTGCAGAATGGCACAAAATACACTGAACCGACTGATATTGCCAACATTCTGGCAGACTGGTTTAGTGCAAACTTCACCCCCCTCTCACACCCCAAAGGGCCCATAACCATACCAGAAGAATGTAGAGCTCTGGCAGTCACTGGCACACAGGTTAAAACAGCCCTATCCAAAGCCAAAAACACAGCTTCAGTGGAACCGGACGGTGTCCCAGGCTGTGTCTTACACAAACTCCAAAATTAACTAACCCCTCACCTAAACACACTGTTCAAACTCAGCCGCTCTACAGGCTACATGCCCATAGAGTGGCACACAGCAACAGTCATCCCATTCCACAAAGGTGGAGCCACAATGGACCCCAGGAACTATCACCCTATAAGCCTGACTAGCCTGGTCTGCAAGGCTATGTCATGGAACTCATTACCAGAGACATTGGGAACCTCCAAATATTGGACCCTACCCAGTTTGGCTTTAAGGGCAGATCATGCCTCCTAAACCTGGTGGACTTCTTTGAGACAGTTACCAAGGCTTTAGACGAGGGAGAGGAGGTCAACACAGCCTACCTAGACCTTGCAAAGGCTTTCACCACCATTCCCCATTCTGGTATTATAGACAAGCTCATCAGCCTGAACATAAACCACTACGTCACAAGATGGGTTGCCAGTTGGCTCATGGATGGAACCCACATGGTGAGAGTTGCAGGCTCTAGGTCTGACTCTAAACTGGTTACAAGTGGCGTCCCCAGGGCTCAGTCCTGGGACCCCTCCTGTTTGGTATATACTTCTCAGAGGTACAGGCAAGCACAGGAGGATGACTGTGGCTGACCAAGTTCGCAGACGATTGCAAACTGGGGGCCATAATTGACACTCCGGCTGATACAGACATCCTCCAGAAGGGTCTCTCAATGAGACGGATACCTGGTGTCAAAATCATGGCCTCAAGCTAAATGCCAAAAAGTGCATAATCATCCCCCTTTGGAAAAAACAAAGTACCCACAAACTACCACATATGTGCTAGTCTTCTAAATACAGAAAATGAAATAAGGGATCTGGGGACCCAAGTAGATAGTAATTTCTCCTTTGATAATCATATTGCCAAGGTGGTTAGAAAATCCTTCTAAGTGGCCCACCTAATCACAAAAGGGTTTGCATCTAGAACAAAAGAGGTTATTGTACCCCTCTACTCATCACTCATCAGACCCATCCTAGAGTACAATTTGGGATGTACCTTACAAACCCCTGCAACAGCTGGAAAGACCACAGAAGTACCTCACCAAGAGGATTACTGGCCTCAAACAGATTCCCTTTGCAGCCCGACTGAAGAAACTCCAGCTGTACTGTGTTACATACCGCCTTCTCAGAGGTGATCTCTGCCTGACATACAAGGCCATGTCCAACCCAAAATTGATGGACATGCTCCACCTAAAAAAAAACAAATCCCCGAGAGCCGCATGCTCTAGGGATCTAAACCTCACCATAATGATAAATAGGACTTGCTGGAGGGATAGATTCCTGTCCCAGAGACTCCTCATGCTTTGGAACAGGATTCCAATCTACATTAGGCACAGCCCCTCACTAACACTCTTCAAGAGAAACCTTGACGAGTGGATGGAAAACAGAAAATTTACCCTGGGGAATCACTGCAGTGGCTCTGTTGGACAGAGGCACAGGGAACTAATGGCTCTGCTGGACAGAGGCACAGGCTACTCTTACATATGCCCTCGGGCGGATACCCTAGTGCTTACCTATGAATCTAAATTACAGCGAAACAGTAATTTACAAACCTGACTCCATAATACTGGCACAGTAAAAGAATGTACTCAAAACTCACTGTATTCGAAATGTCATGCCATGCAGTGAAAGACTTATTTCTTGGGGGTGGGGGGTGGCTACTGTATATTTTGGGAAATTAAATATCACTCACATTATACGTATAACTGATGCATTTTTTAACTTACTATGATCTTCTCAAATTCAGCAGTAAACATGCAATTGTCTATTCCTTTATCTGCATTAGTAATTTTCCTTTGACCCACTCTTGTCTTTGTGCATATTTTCAGTCATAATGTTAAGATAGTGATCTACTGAGTTGTTAATGTGCCAGGGACACACTACTCAGCCAAATACAGTTCTTCATATTGTTACATTACAACTTATGCTATGGTCTTTCCAAAACTAAGAAGAAAATCTGTGAATTTTGCACAAAACAGCATTTAAGGGGCTTACAACCTTCAGTAACTTGAGGACTGCAACATCCAATTCTCATCTATGAATACAGAATTGCAGCAGATAATAAAAATAACCACAAGGCCTTCTATAGTTATGTAAGGAATCTCCACGGCCGTACCCAGATTTGCTTCGAGCTACTGTACAATGGTACTTCCTATACTGAGCCAACAGATATTGCCAATATACTGGCCGACAGATTCATTGCCAAATTTACCCCCCCAAGGGACCAGTCACAATACCGGTTGATTGCCAAGCACCCAGTATTACTGCTGCACAGGTTAAAACAGCGCTGTCCAAGACCAAGAATACAGCTTCTATGGGACTTGACAGTATCCCTGGCTGTGTTCTACATGAACTACAGAGTGAACTGGCACCTCACCTATCTGCCCTGTTCAATCACAGCCTCATCTCAGGCTCTGTCCCTACCGAATGGCACACTGCTACAGTCATCCCTCTCCACAAAGGTGGAGCAACTACAGACCCTGGGCGCTATCACCCCTAAAGTCTGACGACGAATCTGATATGCAAAGCTATGGAACGAATCATCAGGGACCTAATAAACAAGGATATATGAAATCTGCAAACTCTGGATCCCACACAGTTTGGTTTTGTAAAGGGTAGATCATGCCTGCTCAACTTCTTTGAGTCAGTCACCAGAGCTGTGGGTGAAAGCAAAGTGGTTCATACAGCCTACCTTGATCTGGACAAGGCCTTTGATACCATTCCCCACTCAGGAATCTCAGAAAAACTTACTAAGCTAGGTATCAACCCCTATATCACTAGGTGGGTTACAAACTGGCTCACAGGTAGAACACATAGTGTGAAAGTAGCTGACTCCAAGTCTGACTGGTGACGAGTGGAGTCCCACAGAGTTTGGTCCTGGTTCCCCTCCTGTTTGGTATCTACTTCTCTGAAGTCCAGGCCAAAATGAAGGAACTCTGTCTGACAAAGTTCACAGATGATTGCAAGTTGGTAACTATTATTAACTCTCCGAGTGATGGCCTCACTCAAACCAATGACTGGTGGAAGAACCATGGCCTTAAACTCAATGCCAAAAAATGTGTCGTCATCCCCTTTGGGAAGAACTCAGTTCTCATAAATTACCACATTGATGGTAGTCCACGGAACACAGACGGCATTATAAGAGATCTAGGAAAACAGGTTGACAGCAGTCTCTCTTTTGACCACCACATTGCCACTGTGGTCAGAAAGTCCTTCTATGTGGCACATCTCATTACCAAGGGTTTTGCATCCAGGAAGAAAGAGGTCATTGTCTCCCTCTACTCTTCCCTCATTAGGCCAGTCATTTTAAATACAATGTTTCATTTGTCACGTACCTCACTAGACACCTACAACAACTGGAGAGGCCACAAAAGTACTTCACAAAGAGGATCCTAGGCCTTAAACATTTGTCCTATATGGACAGACTAAAAAAACTCCAAACTATTCTCTGTCTTATATCGCCTACCTAGAGGTGATTTTTGCTTGACTTACAAAGCCATGTCTGACCCAGCTCTATTAGAAATGCTACGTCTAAAGAAATCCCAATCCATCCACACCACATGCTCCAGAGACCTCAAACTCATTACCACAATCAACAGAACACGGTGGAGGGACAGGTTCATAACTCAGAGACTGCCCATGCTATGGAATTGACTTCCCATACATGTCAAGCAGAGCACCTCACTGGCCCTCTTCAAGAGAAATCTTGATGAGTTCCAGTGGCTTTACTTGACAGAGCCCCTGGGAACTAAGATTGGGTGGTAATCATATGGGCTAGGCTTGTAAAGGCTCCAGGGCCATTAGCCTAGTACACACCTATGAACCTATCGTTATTTGTTTTTATTTTTTATTTTACATTTGTTGACCGGGATAGTCCGACTGGAGACATGTCCATTTTCAGAGGAGGCCCGGGGAGGAAAGCTCCAAAGATACTTACAAAAGCAAACATAACATAATACAAATTAAACACAGTTTACAGACTCTGTAGAGGAATATAAATTATACAGTCTCACACACTTATGATATGGCTTAACAAATTACAACACAAATAAGTTGCAGTTGAAATAGTTTTGGTACATAAGTATAACTAAAGATTTAGTCAGGCTTGGAGCAAGGACATAACCACTGAGACTTGAAATACTGCTTGAGACTTTTCTTGAATTGAGAAGGTAATATCTAGAGTAATGTCAGCAGGCAGTGAGTTCCAAGTCAGGGAGTCACCGGCTGAGTTGTTGGATTTGATAGTTTGTACTACCAGTCTATTAGATGAGTGAAGTGGTCTGAGGTTGGAGAGGGGGTAGATAATGTTTTTTTAGTGCAGGTGTATTTTTAGGTTGGTTAAGCACTTTGTGAGCCACTATACGTTGGTTATACTGAATTAGCCTGGGCAGTTCAAGCCAACCAAAATTATTTAGGTTTTTACAGTGATGTGTTCTGTTGGGCAGGCCAGTGGTAAGTCTAGCTATGTGATTATAGCTGCTAGAGAGTTTAAGTTCAGTTTTGTTTAAGTTGGTAAGTAAAGGGGAGGCACAGAAGACGGAAGAGAGTAGATGAGAGCAGGCAATGGCAGTTCTAGCAGGTGGGGTTGGGAATGGCTTAATCCTATGTAGTGAGCCAAGTTTTTTATTATTGGTTTTGATAGTTTTATTGACATGCACATCAAATTTAAGAATGTTATCTACGATAACACCTAGGAACTTTGTGTGGACATCTGTGGAGGCTGTGGAAGCATTATTAGCCTTAATGGAGAAAGATAAAACCGGGGACCATTGAGTGGGGGAGAAAAGTAGTAGCTTTGTTTTGTGATTTAAAACCAGACAACGATCAGAAAGCCAATTTTCAACTAAGTTAAAAGGACTCCGAGTTATTGTCTGCAAATCTTGCTGGGAGGTGTCATAGCAGATCAACATGGAGTCGTCCGCATATTGAATGCAGTTTGCTTTTGGGATGACAGTGTGAAGGTCATTAATAAAAATGGAAAACAGAAGAGGTCCCAGAATAGACCCCTGGGGACACTTAGGGTGTTTGGTAGGAGGTTGGATAGTTTGTTCTGCCATAGAATGGCTTGTTGTCTGTCACACAGATAAGATTGGAACCATTGGAGAGAATGATTGCCTAAAGACATTGTTTTCAGGGTGTGGATGAGTAGTTGGTGGTTAGCCATATTGAAAGCCTTTGAGAGATCCAAGAAAAGGGCTTGGGATAATTTGTTATTGTTCCTGTTATAGTTTATAGCATTGTAGAAGGTGAGGAGGGCTGTGGTGGTACTATGATGTGACCTGAAGCCATACTGAGAGTTAGCCAGTAGGTTCTGGATTAGACAGTGCAGAAGCTGTTTATGAATTAATTTTTCCATAATTCTAGCCAGAGGTGACAAGATAGCTATGGGTCTAAAATTAGGCTGTTCAGCAGAGCTACCACCTTTATGGAGTGGTATGACACGAGATATTTTTTAGATAGAGGGGACTGTAGCTTCTGATATGGTGCGATTGATTAGAATGGATATGGGGTGAGCTATGGTATCTGCAGCTTTTTGCAGATACTCAGCAGGGAGAACATCAGCAGACAGGGTTGTAGGTTTTAATTTTTTGATTAGGGTACAACTGAAAGATGTAGAGTTTGGTTGGTAGCTAAAGGAGTGCTGAGTACTGGGAATGGCATCCTGTATGTTAGAGGCGTTCAGAGGTCACTGGCTAGCTAGGGCCTGGATAGTCTTGGTGAAGAAACTATTGAAACTGTTAGCAGTATCCTCTTGTAGTTTATCAGTAGAGGCTGAGGGAGTTGGAGTGGTTGTTTGTCCTGGGTGCAGTATTTTATTTATACCTGCCCTAAATGTTTGAGGGTTATTTTGATTTCCCTGCTGGAGATGGAAGTAGAATTTTTTTTTTATCTAGTAAAATGGATCTTTTTTTCCCATTTCTTAATTGCCGATATTTAATTTGATCTAGAGGGGCTTTAGTGATACGCCATGTTAGCCCATGCCTTGTTTCTAAGTGTGATTTTGGATTTGGTATCTTTAGAGAGCCATGGTGCAATTTTTATTTTGGTCCAAATGGAGCAAGCAGGAGCATGAGAATTGTGGATGGCAATTAATTTATTGTTGAAGTAAACAGTTTCATCCAGGGGCAGGGATTGTAGGGCAGACCAATTACATGATTTGAGTTTGTCCTGAAACTTGGTAGGATTAAATGTCTTATTTCTTACTGTTCTATAGGTGGGCTGATGGAAATTATTGGTTTTGTGTTTAAAAGTAAAGGTAAGATAGTGATCACTGAGGTCGTCCGGTAGAGTCCCTAATGCATACTTTTGGGGGTGACTATTGACTAGTATCCAATCTATTATACTTTCTTTGTGATTAGGTTTGCCTATCCTGGTAGAGGTGTATATGACCTGTGTAAACCCATATAGGTTTACATGGGTAGTAGGAGATTACGAGGAACATGTATTCCAGTCAGTGTTAAAATCTCCAAGTACTATGGTTTCTTGTTGATGTGTATTAGCTAACCAGTGGAGGATATCTTCTAGGGTATTGGTATTATTCCCTGGGGGAATGTACATCCAGACAATATTTATACATTTGTTTTTATTAATCTGAAATTTGGTAGAAAGTATTTCTGCATTATTGAGCTGGGGTGCCTGTATGGGGTCTGAAGTAACATTTAGTGTAGATTTGAAGAGTACAGCTACCCCCACCTCCCTTCCTAGTAGTGCGGTAAAGTCTAAGTATATTATACCCGGGTGGTACGACTTCATTATCTGAGGTTGATGGCTTTAACCAGGTTTCAGTTAGACACAGTATATCAGGGGAGTTGACTTCTAAAAGGGCATGCAAGTTATGTACTTTATTGTTTATGCTTCTAATATTTAGATGGCAGACCAGGAGGGAGTTGGGGGACCAAATTATAGATACTGTTTTGGTAGGGTTATTACCATATGAGGTTGAGCCATCTAGAGTTGATGGGCCAGGGTTTGGGTGAATATCTCCATCCATTGTGAGGTTATAGTGTAAGTTTATAGTAAGTGTCAGGAATTTGTTTATTAGTTTTTGATGATTGGATTTTGAGCTGATGTATGTAGATTTAATAGGCTGATAGTGTATTGTGGTTAAGGAGTTGGATATCTGACTAATTATTGGGTGACCTGCCTTATTTTATACAACTGGGGTGGTGGTTTGACATTTTGGGTAATGAAATCCTAGGTAATACTCATTTTCATAAGTGGAGAGACGGTACGGAGTTAACATAAGGGATAGCAGGTTTTCAGCTTAAGTTTCCACAGGGTAACATCCTTCTAATAATACAAGAGTTGCAGAACAGCTGTTAGAAGGGGATAGTACCTGATAGGGAAAAGATTAATTAGATAACATGAGTAACTAGTTTAACATATCCACACATAATCATTGAATACCACCTTGGTGTAGTAAATATGACCAGTAGTACTTTCTCTTTTAGCCTAACTAGTACACATGGGTGATAGATGGTATTACAAAGGGCCTATCATAGCAGATGCAATTAACTAACATATGGCTTTTCTGAACACAGTAGAAAAGT